>NC_068276.1:400132-700132 GCF_025860055.1 Xyrauchen texanus
ACATTTCTGAACTGAACATGGCAAATTAGTCCCAGATCAGTGCTGAAGACAAACTTCCACCTCGTTTCTGTGGTTATTCTCAGCAGAGGCTTGTTTCCGTCTCTCTGTCCCTTGTGTGTGGAGTGTTTGGCTTTACGGCTGATGAGGATAGACTTCAGCTTCATTAACTGGTGTCTCTAGAGTGTACTCGCCGCAAGGCTCTATCATTACTCCAAAAGTAATACACGGGAAGACAAAGAGGATGACTGGGTAACATTATGGAAACTGATGTATAACACCCAGCAAACAAGGGGTAAATAGAGTAATTACAATTAGGTTACAATTACCTGGACACTGACCCTGTGACAGCACTAGACTGTGTAAAAAGCAAACTAAATGTGACTGAGGACCACGGACACATTTTATAATCAGCCAATCAGAGGACTTTGATGTGAAAATCACTGAATCTTCTCATACTGTAAAAGTTGAAGTGGAACAAGCATGTTAAATGTCATATTCAAATTCATAAATGCATTTTTAGGATGTCAAGTCAAAAGTGGTGGAACCTTTAAGAACTGCATCTCAAGATTCCTGTATTCTGTTGTGCTTCCTCACTGTACGTTTCCACTGGCACGTTTTGAGCGAAGGTGAGCGAGCGTTTTCAATAAATTCCTATGAAAGTCGAGTGCCACACTCATGAGGTGCATTGTGGGATTCACTGCGGTGCGGAGAAAGCGTTAAGGGTAGTAGAGGGTGTTAGAAAAGTTCAAGTTCCTTTGCTTTATGCAAATGAGGAAAGAAAACGCCAGTTGCCAGCCAATTACTGTGAGCTGACAGTAGGGAAGTTTATCATAAGCACTTAAAATATGCCTTTTATGCGATAATGAGTTTCTGCTGGATTCAGTGCCTTAATCACATCATCATGTACATTTCTGACGTCAAACGATCTTCAAATGATGATTGAACGTATTCATTGTGGCAAAATTTTGTCTGGGTAAGCAAAAGTGTAATAAATCAACAATGTTAGTGCATTGTGGACATTCAAAAAATAAGCTGGCATCTTTCCAAGTGTAATCGTGCATATATGATATTATTGCTCATATACTGAAAACAATGAGAGACAAAACGCCCTTTGCATATTACAAACACGCCCCAGAAAGTGATGGGATGTTCATGAACGATTCTTTTATTTTGAAAGAATCTTTAATATGACTCAAAAAAATGACTAGTCTCAGAGAGTGATTTGTTCATTTTGTCGTGGCCATTCTTGCGCATAATCCATGCTCATGTTTCGCTCATTTGACATGGTACAGCCACATAGGATCTGTACAGGAAACAGAAATGATTAGTTCACCTCCCGGAAACGTGCCTGTTATACAACTAACCTCTCTGAATGTGCTGGAAACATGACTTTAAGAACTCTGAATGTACTTTATGTCTTGATATACAAACCTGCTCCTCAGTTTATGAAAGTGACTCAACTTTGACCCTGTCTGAAGTTTAAGTTACCTGTTTGGGCACATGTTGGTTTGGAATAAACCATTTCTGGATCTGTGCCTTCTGCCTTAGTTCACTTTATGACCAAAGACTGTGTTCAAAAATGTTTTACCTTACCCAAATAACCGTGTTCAGTGCAATAAACTCCCACATCTGGGTTCATCTCAGCTCATATGTTGGTGTGTCATAACAGAAAGGCCAGGCCAAAAAGGAAAAGAACCCAGCTGGAGTTATCACCATTACGAATAATAAACCGTTCTCAGAGTTTATGTATCAACTAAGAGCAGTTGTCCTCCGAACTCCCGACCTTTTAAAGAAAGCCACACCTTCCGCACTGGTTGCCCTTTGATCCGGCTCTCTCACCTCATCCATGCAACACGAACTGATCGACAAGAATGGATCTAGCAGCTATCAGGATTCTCCTACTGGAGCAAGGGGATCATCCAGTTAAGGATCATGTCCGTAAGTTTCACGGCTCCTGTCTCCAAGTCTTTCACAGCTCCTGTCTTCAAGCCTTTCATGGCCCCTGTCTCCAAGGTAACTCCTCTCCATACATTTCCCTCGTACACTGTGGGCTTTGTCCAGAATCCTGTACAACCACCACCGCCTGCTTCGGGGACCAAAGAGATTATCCCGTTAATTACTGCTCTCACTTCTAAGTTGAATGATCCCCCACTGATGTTGGTATATAGGGCAATGAAGACCCTTCCTCACCAATTCTCAGTGCCCATGCCTGCTGCAGTTAATGAGCCAGTGCCCATGCCTGCCATGGTTAACAAGCCAGTGCCCATGCCTGCCATGGTTACTGTCCCAGAGCCAGTGCATTAGCCTCGACCGTCCCAGTGCCACTAGCCTTGACCATTCCTGTAACAATGCTCCCAGTGGTCCAGAAGAAGAGGTGGAGAATAAGGGCTCCTACTTCCCAGTCTCTGTCCATGTTCATGACCACGGAGTTTGTTTCTCTTTCTCTGCCAGTGCTCATTGCCATGGAGGTCGTTCACCAGTCATTAACGGCTCCTAGCCCGGGCCTCCGACGGCCTCGTCCCTCAAGCTTTCACAGACTCCGCCTTCCTAGCTTCACCCCTTGAGCCTCTCACGACTCCACGCTCCACGGCTCCGCCCTCACCTCTGTAGTTCCACTTCCTGCGCCCAAACAGCCTGACCCCGTCCCTGCTCTGTGGCTGCCTCCCAGGCCTCCCATCCCCATTCTGTGGCCACCTCCCCTGGTCTCCCGATCATACACAGACTCCTCCCTGGCCACCGGATTGTCTGGCAATTCCTCCTGATCCTCTCCTGTCATCTGTGTTCTCCTGCCCTCCTCCAGGAGTTGCCCCCAGGTTGCCAGGAGTCGCCCTTTAACAGGGGGGGGGTGTTCTGTCACGAGCACACTGGGCTCTCCCTCACCATCAGTCACCCGCTCTCACCTGAGTGTTATTCACGCACACCTGCAGCTCATTATCATCTCGTTTGGACCTGTACACACTCACACTCAGTCAGTGCCTGGACTTGTTTTAGGTACCTTGGATTTCCTTTTCGCTCTGCCGCAGTGGAATACTGCTTTTCTGTTTATTACTTACCTGATTGTCAACAATCAGTGGATTATGGATCTGTGCCTTCTGCCTTAGTTCACTGTATGACAAAAAAACTGTGTTCAAAGATTTTGTACCTTACCTGAATACTCACCTCACATTGCTTACCTGCTTTTCCTGTGTTCAGTGGAATAAAATCCCACATCTGGATTCATTTAAGCTCCTGTGTTGTGTCATTACAACTACTGAATTGATTTTGAATAAACTGTACTTTATTTTCTCCTCATGATGCTTCCTCTTGTTTTATTATGTATGTCCTTATTGTGAACTGTAGACCCAATCAAGTATGGCTTAAATAATGTCCCTTTGAATTTACTGATATTCATCTAAGACTATTTTACTTTAATTTTACACTTGGCAGAAAATATCTTGTAAACACTTCCTGCATTAAATGCATGAAAATCATACATCACAACAATTCGTATGATTTTATTGTCACACTACATGTATTTATCATGATATAAACAAACTGTGAGCTTTTAAGAGAAAAAATAACATTGTTTGTCATCAATGACAAATTAACTAAAGACTCTGATCAGAAGAACAAGTCGGGAGGTGAACTAATCAATTCTGTTTCCTATGTGGCTGTCACGTGACTAATGAATGAAATGACTTGAAAAAAGATTTGTTACTTTTGCTGAACGAGATCTGATCTTCCCATCACTAGCCCCAAAGCAGTAGCCATGGTGAGTGGTGTTCTGCGGAGTATTTCTGCGGCAGTGGAAATCTACGGTTAGGCTGCATGTCCACTGGCACAGAAGAAATCCGCTGGCAACGCTAGGGAACAGCTTGCACGGCTTGTGAGTTTTGTTGATGCGCACTGCCACCTATTGACATGGCTTGTAAAAACAGATTAATGAATACATCAGGTGGCATGATAAATTGTGTTAATGTTTTAAATGTGTTATTTTCTATACAATTAATCACACTAAGTGAACTTGTTAAAAGTAAACCAACAGCCCTAGTTTTAACCAACATGAAAATACGAGTTACAAAATCATGACCTATCTTCATGTTATTTCATCATTTGCCATTTTATAAAGAACAGAGTTTGAGACTTTAAGTGTGTAAAATACATACATACACACATCGCCCCCTTTTAAAAGAGCAAATGTAGTTATCATCCGAGTGCTCAAGCACTGAATGCATGCGGCCTGATTTCTTTGCACTAATTAGTGGGACCACAAGGTGGCGAAACTCACCGTTGGTGAGTGCATGTCAAGAACACGTATGTGAAAAGGTCAGGAGATACCAGAATTTGTGTAAATCGAGTCTGAAGGAATATAAAGGCATCTTTATGGGTCTAAACTTCTGTAAAGAAATAGTCCAGTATCTCATAGCATTCTTATAGCGTATGCGCCAACCACCTGTGTATGTGTGCACAGTCAAATGAAAGTTGACTGCAGATGCTAAGCGTTCGGACAAATGAGAATTGCTAGCTATGACAATAAGATTTTCAGCGAAACGCAACATTTCTTCTATTCCTGACACAAAGCAATGATGAACAAACCCTTTTAAAGGATTAGCTTTAAGTGCAAGTCAAAGACATTTCAAAACATGATGAGATTAGCTTCAGGAAATACTGGCAGAGCGGAAGTGTCTGCAGCTTTAGTGTAATTCTGTAGTAGTGTTTGGAATTTTAAAAAAAAGGGGGGAGGGGAATAATAATAAAAACATTCATCAAATCAATGATGCAATAAAAGGAGTCGTGAGACCCCTCTAGATGAGCCTTACAGCTATCAGACTGAAATCAAATGCACCATAACACCAAACCATACAGTCTTCAGAAACATTAGCAATAGCGCCGTAAATGCAGAATATAAACACAACAAATTACACAATATTTACTACATAATTCTTAGTTTCAATCATCATTGAGAGGTTAAAACAACTTGTGTTACTGTTATTATGTGGATTATTCATAGAATGAAGCATGTAGTCATTGGCTAGTGTCCTAATTTTCACAAATAGTACACCATTGCTCAACTATTTCGACCCCCTTTCAAGCGAAGAGAGAAGAAGAAAAGTGTAGGGGTCGTTCACACGGTAAGTGTTCTTGCATTACATCTGAGCTGTTTTTTAAATTGTTGGTAATGTAAACATGCACTACTAGATGGATATGACTGGCCATTGCAATACGCTTTGTGTCACAAGTGCCGCATATTTGGGAATCCATTTGCACTCCCGTTCATCTTAGCAGTTGCTTTGCTCATTGTTATGCAGTTCCACATCCAGGTGTTTTTGTGCCAATCCCTAGAGTTGAAAATACCATGTGACTAATTGCTTTTCAGCTGCTGGAAAAATTCTAGTATGGAAGGATGGCACTTAATAAAATGTCATAACAAAATGATAAAAATGTGTGTCCTTAATTTTTATTGTAACCATTTTATAGAAGCAATAAGAAAGTGTTATATTGACAATAACATCATCTTTATCCATGATCTTTACCGGCAGGATTTCTGTACAGTTTGGAGCAGCTGTGTGACTCAACGTGATGTCATGACAGATCTTGACTGTGTTCTTTTCTGAGCAGATAGTGGGTGTAAGTGAAAACGAGAAAGAAAGATCGAGGGGAGAAATGAGGTGATATAATGGGTTGTGTGTGTAAGTGTGCACATAAGGAATACGTCACACAGGATGTGAGGGGAAAAGAATGTGTGTGCGCTTGCAGCAGCAGCGTAAAGTGCTGTAACATAGGGGTGGAGAGACACAGAGAAAATAAAGAGAGAGAGAGAGAGGAGGAGAACAGGGCTTCTATTAATAACTCTGAGAGGGAACACAATGATTGAGGTACAGAACGCGCTGAGAGAAGAGACTGAGAGAAACCAGAGAATGTAAGGCACACTAGAGTGAATAGCCAGAGAGAAAGACTTCATATTTAAAGCATATGGGGATATAATCATGACCAAAGGGGTGAAAACAGAGTTTATGTGGAATGCTGTGTTTGAAACATCTAAAAAGTTAATTTCTGTCACTTATCCACAATTATCAGTTTTCGTTTGTTTTCAGTTACCTAACGTAATAGTTTTCCAAACTATGCGGTAATTGTGTAGATGAGGGGCATTAATGAGGCGAAACGAATGCGTTTTAAATGAAAATATATTAGCGTGTGTGGACTTGGCCTTAGTTGTCTATCATGTCACACGCAAACTGATCTCACTCTGAATTTGGCGACCGGAGGTCGAAATTTCCGCCGCTCAAATCAGTCTATGTTGACCGAAATGTAAACCACTGCCCCAGTGGCTGAAGCTGGAACTGTTGCTGACCAGTATCCAGGTGAAATGTCCACAGGGTGGCATCAAAAGCGAGTTGTATTTTTAGTGGTAAACAGGAATGAATACATTATTAACTCCTAACCGCAAGTGTAGTAGAATGATTAAACAATCATGGCGGAAGCAAACTGGTATTGGTCATACGTTTTACTCCTGCATTTTGACTAGTCAAAACAGATTTGTTGTGTCCTAGCAGTTACCAGGAGGTCAGGAAATGGCCGCTAAGCATCAGAACTGCACTAAAATGACAAACAGCATGTTTCTCCATTGATGGCCGTTCAACAGTACCCGTGTGTTAGATTTTTTTTTCCAAGCAACATATAAACCACAAATATATCGTGACCTGATATTTTTGGAAGGCTCTTAAAAGCTTGAAATGGACTTATATTTTCCTCACCTGCTGCCTTTATGAGTGATAAATTGTTATGAATATCAAGCGAGTCACATGACAGATGTTCCAAAGTTGCTACATCCATACTTTTGCGATAGCTGAGCATCTACCATTGAGATGAATGAGTTTGCCAAAAGATCGGAATATGGGCAAAGTGGGGCACTTTTGGACATTGTACCTTTATAGAAAGATAAGGATGTGTCCTTTTTTCAGAGATCTAAGCACTTCAATTTCTGTTAGTCCCAGTAGGGAGTGTCCAGCCACTGGACAACATGGCCAAAGTTTTAATAATTAACTTTATTCTTATTTCAATCTTATTGATGTTAACGTCACTATGAAAGTAGCGACCTCCCGCTTTTGTTTTAACCTCGTGCGGTGTTCATTTGCAAGTCAAAGATGACTCGAACATACATGTGTAATATTTTTTAGATGTGTAATAACATATAGTTTTGAATTTTGGGGTGGATTTTATGGTGTTTAGACTTTATTTAGCTCAAATGACAAAATAAAGCCATTCATTTTCACATAAAACAAGCACATTTGATATTATCTTCACTTCATTTTAGTCAATTGAAAGTGTCTAAAGATCACAATTTGTCAAACATTTGGAGTCTCTGGTGACATCTGCTGGAATACAAAATTATAATTACAAGCAATAGCAACTTCATTTCTAGATGTTATGACAAGTTATACATTGGATATATATTTAGAAATTATAAAACATATATTATTTGATGTATTGTACCATTTTTTTCTAAACCACTTGTTTAACCACTTAAGTTAAGGGGTAAAGTTTGGAAATAGAAAATATCTGCCTGATATGAAATCAAGTCAATGAGAGATCACTAATATAGTCAAACAAACCTGTGTGTTTGTGTGTGTCTGAAGTGTGTCTGTGTGTGCGTGTCTGAGAGTGTGTGTGTGTCTGAGTGTGTGTGAGAGTGAGTGTGTGTGAGAGTGTGTGTGTGTGAGAGAGTGTGTGTGTGTGTGTGTGAGAGTGTGTGTGTGTGTGTGAGAGTGAGTGTGTGTGTGAGAGTGAGTGTGTGTGTGTCTGTGAGTGTGTGTGTGTCTGTGAGTGTGTGTGTGTGTGTCTGAGAGTGTGTGTGTGCGTGTCTGAGAGTGTGTGTGTATGTGTGTGAGTGTGCGTGTGAGAGTGTATGAGTGTGTGTGTGTGTGTGTGTGAGTGAGTGTGTGTCTGAGAGTGTGTGTGTGTGAGTGAGTGTATGTGTGAGTGAGTGTGTGTCTGAGAGTGTGTGTGTGTGAGAGAGAGTGTGTGAGTGTGTGTGTGTGTGTGTGTGTGTGTGTGTGTGTGTGTGTGTGTGTGTGTGTGTGTGTGAGATGGTTTGGGGAGACAAAGGTGGCCACCCACCCCCTCGTGTACCGTTGTGGCCTTCATAGGTGCTCGCTAACAGCACTTGCCCCTACAGTCTGTTAAGGCTAAATGGGGGATCTTTATCTTTTTGTGTGTGAGAGAGTGTATGTGTTTATGTGTGTGTGTGTGTGTGTGTGTGTGTGTGTGTGTGTGTGTGTGTGTGTGTGTGTGTGTGTGTGTGTGTGTGTGAGTGGAATTCAATGAGATATCACTAATATCGACAAACCTGTGTGTGTGTGTGTGTGTGTGTGTGTGTGTGTAGTGTTTCCCATTAATTTCCTATGGGGGTAAATTTTGTGTGTTGCTTTTTTTTTTTTTTTTTTTAGACCAGACCTATCGAATCAAGTCCATTTTGTTTTTTCTTTTTCTTTTTTTTGAAAATCAAAATGTGTAAAAAAATTTCCGAAAACCACATGAGGGTTAAATAAGCTAGCCGGAAAAAGTTCAAGGGACAAAGACGTCACTTCTTTAAACTGACAAATAGTCCTTGAAATGGTCCTTAGTCTATACCAGTGTTTTGTTTTAGTTTTGTATTTGTTTTTCCAACGGCATGTCCATACCCCAGGACTGTAGCAAACTATTCTGGACCACCTGACTGTATATTGCTCTGGTTCCTTTTCCTAATAAAAAATAGTTTAGAATTTGTTGTGGGGCCCCCATGGACCTGTGGGCCCCTAGAATAGGTACCACCTTTTGCCCCATTAGCTACGGCCTTGACCTGCCCACCTGTACAGTGTATGTGTATTGATTAATACAGAGAGAAAAAAGACCTCAAGCAAATTCCAGTGACTCGGGTAAGTGTGTTTGTTCACGATTGAAGTGGATTTGGGAGTAATCACGGACTCTCAGATCTGAATGTGAACATTCACTGGAATACTGAGACAGGAAGGAAGATGGCCAAGTGCTGCCCTCCCGTGGTGTGATGAAGCAAAAATCCCCCTCCTCTAGATACCTGTCTGAACCATTAACATGATAATGACTCATACTATTGACACTGAGTAAGTAGATCAAGTCAGCTACTATGTACTGTATGTGGAAAACTGAACAGATTAAAACGGAAGTATCTAGAAAGTAGTTTTACATGAATACAACTTCCTGCCACAAGGTTTAATGATAAAGTTTAACTTGAGTGTTGTCGAACTGAATATACTTTATGAAACTCAGCTTCACTTGCCATTGAGTTGAGCTGCAGTTTTTAATGGTAAATAATACAAATAACAAAGTAACCACAAAAGTTGTAGATGTGTGAGATGGGCTAAACCTCCACAAAACCCATAGAAATCCCTGTAATCATTTGAAATATTTCATATATTGACGACACCGGGGCTTGTTGTCACACTTGTTTAACTCCAGTGAATATTTCTTGGTAGGTTTATTTTTGAAAGACAATATCTAATAGACACATAACAAGTCTAAAAAAATCCAAGGAAACAGTTCCACCAGTATTTCCCAGGAAAAACTCATTTATTTTTACACACATTGACATTATATGGGGTCAGTCAAATGTAAACAGTAAAACACAAAATAATTCATGAAACTGAAAATGAACAAAGTAACATACAAATGATCAGATATTGTTTCTGCCAAATAAATAAAATTAAATTAATGAAGTGTTCAAATAGATATGACAACTTGGAAGTCCTTTTCAACCACATTTTTATTTTATTATTATTTTTTAAAGCATAATTTTCCATCAACAATGGGAATCTTGCCCAATCTGCACATCTGACCCCATTAACCATTGTGTAATACACACCCAGCATGAAGCTCAACCTATTACAACAATAATAATAATAAACACATTATTTCAAGAATCAAAATAAAAGCTTAAAGTGATTTACATAAACTGTTCTGTTCATCATGATTCAGGTTGATTACAGAACTAATGAACTCTTTTCTCATGTTAAAATTTTTTAAATTCAAACTTTATTTTAAGTCATTTTAAGGTTCATTGTGGATTCTGCTAAACTCAGTGAATCTCCAATCTGCATTAAAGCCCTGCCCACAGAGAGAGAGAGAGAGAGAGAGAGCGGACAGACAGGTTTTGTTCAGGTTTTATTCTCGCACACCCATCACAAACTAGGAAAGCATTAAAAGACAAGTAGGACAGAACGCTTCATCATGCAGTGTAAGTCACAATCTGTGCTTATTCAACTTAAAAAACTCTATTGTAAATGCTAAGAATTATGGGTAAAGTCAAAGAGAAATAAGATCGATATTTTAAGAGGAATATTTACTCACTGTAGAAGAACTGTAACTCAAGTAAATCGTTGTTATTCTGCTTTAGTTTTTATTTGTCAAAGCCACATGCTCAGACGTCTTTTAATGAAATGTAATTTCTGCTCATAATTCTTTTTATTATTATTATTATTTTATTTACAAAAGTTAAAAACTTGCATTAACAGTAAAAAAATCAACTAAAAAAGAAAGCACTGAACTTAAGGGTTAGGTTTGTGGGTGGTGATTTGTACATAAGTGTTTAGAAAGTTTAGGTTGTTTGGATTTGAGTAGCAGGTGTTGAAGAAAATCCTGTTTTATTACATTCCTGGGATAACACATTGATGCCTGCCTTTATTTACACATCCGTCACATGTTCTAAGAAACTGTGCTCAAGTTTGTGCTTAAATAAGCACAAAAAAACTCACTTAACATTTGTTGCTGGTCGTGTACGTGACAGTCATGTGTTTAGACTTAAACAAACACTTATTAGTTGTTATAAGGCGTATCTCATCAAAAGTGAACTTTAGCACACCAAATCAAGCCTAGACTTCGAGAATCCACCAGAAACTTAATCTGGGCAGTATTGCAAGCTATTTTCAATATACTATGATTTGTGACACACTAATATTTGAAAAGTACCTTTTTGGGAAGTTAGTTCACTCAGCATCCATCTTGGCAAAGCATCCAGACAACTGCTTTGTATCCAGGCAAAGGTTATGCAAACACATTTCCTATCTACTTAAATGGAGACAAAAACATAATCAACAAAAATGTTTGTCAAGATTAAATTTCAACATATTTCAAATCTGCCATAAAAATTGTAATCAACGCTATTATACATTTGTTTTTCTTTAGGCTTGTATAGCTAATGCACACTGTATGTGTTTTCGAATAACAACATGGACGATGTGTCTATTACAATGGCTATTGTCTCTTTTAACTATTCCGCAGCCACCATAATGAGCATGGCGTTTTCATTCATTCATGTTCTTCGAGTGGTTCGTTTGATCCTCCTTATACTGTCTCTGAACTCACAGACTATTTTAGATTAATTGTCGTATGAATTGGGACACACAACCTGTGTTTACCCCAACTTTTCCCATCTTTAGTCTTTCCATGTCCCCTTTTTTTCCCCCTATTCTATTTCCTATTACATACCATTTAGCCAGGTTTGTTTCTTCTTACTTACACTTATGGAGTTTTCCGTTATTCGCCTTCGGCTGAAAAAACATGAAGGAATGACTTTCAATTACGTTTTTCAATGAAACTGGGGACAATGAAAGGCATTAGAGACACTACAGTATGGTTTTCTGCAAAGCTGCTTTGAAACAATGTGTGTTGTGAAAAGCGCTATCCAAATAAAAATGACTTGACTCTTTCTGTTTATTGTATTTCATCTAATTCCATCTCCATCTCGCTCAACCTTTCACAGGCCCACAATCTCCAGGACGTATTCTGTCAGAGGAGCAGTTCTCCTGTTCCATCTGTCTAGAGGTATTCATGGAGCCTGTCTCCACTCCATGTGGTCACACCTTCTGTAAGGCATGTCTGCAGGGCTTCTGGAACCAAAGCAAGAAGTTCCTTTGCCCCATGTGCAATAAAACATTCTCCAGAAAACCAGAGCTCAGCATCAACTGTGTGCTAGCCGAGATCGCTGAACAGTTCCAGGGTCTGACAACTCTGTCTTTGGCTGGAGCTGATACGATCAACACTGGGTTTGCAAACTCACCGGGGGCACTTCAGGAAGACAATTTGGGAGAATTTGCTAAAGCAGGAGACATCCCTTGTGACGCCTGCATTGGGAGAAAGATGAAGGCCATGAAGTCGTGTCTGAACTGCCCAGGTTCTTTCTGTGTAGCCCATCTGAGGCACCATAAGAAGGGGAAGACAACGAGCTTGCACAAGCTGGTGGATCCCATACCCAACCTGGAGGACAAGATGTGCAAGAAACACAGACGCCTCCTGGACGCCTACTGCCGAAATGAACACGTGTGCGTGTGCAAGGAGTGTGCGAAGACAACACATAAAAAACACAATGTTGTCTCAACCGAGCAAGAGTGGAAGAAGATATCGGTATATTTTATGACTGAAACAATTTGGGTCGAAACAGTTGCACCACTTTGTGCATATATTTTTACCCATAAATGTGTCATACATCACTGAAAATGGGAGAATCTCAGCTTTAATGTGGTACAGTATATGGCACATATTCAGGATGTGTTGCAGTTTTAGAAATAAGCTTGTTTTTAAATTGGAATTTCTCAAAAACTAAATTCTGCAAATCTTTAACATTGCATTACTCAGTCAATATTAAAGATATTTAGGTTATATTTTCACCAAATGTTCTTTACATTATGTAGGATGATTTTATGTAGAAAACAGTGAACCACAAAAACAATTGACTTTATCTGGGTTTTCACAGGCGGGGTCACGTATGGTAGGACTGTTTAGACTGAGACACATTCCCATAAAATTGCAGTTTAAGCAGATTTCAAACCATGTATGGATGTAATATGGAAACTGTATTGTACAACAGCTAAGCAGATATGAATCGGATACACCAAAAAAGATGGTTGTTCTTCTTCTCTAATTTTCAGGGTCAGCTGGACAAGAAAAGGTCAGAACTGAAACATCTGGTCAAGGAGCACGCCAAGAAACTTGAGGAGATCAAACAGTCCATCAAAGTCATTAAAGTGAGTTCAGTTTCATGATGTCACCTACAGGAGTCCACTGAAAGCATACACTATATGGCCAAAAGTATGTAGACACCTAAACACCACATTCATATGTTCTTGGCACGAATAGTGAGTTGGCCCTCCAAAACAGCTTCCACTCTTCTGGAAGGTTTTCCACTGTATTGTATGTAGTAACATGGCAGACAAGAGCATCACTGAGGTCAGGCACTGATGTTGTGTGATTGGAGTGGCTCACAGTTGGTGTTCATTCACCCAACAGATGTTCAGTAGGGTTAATATCTGGGCATTGTACAGGCCAATCAAGTTCTTCCACACCAGACACAGTAAATAGTTTATTTATGGACCTCGATTGGTGCATTTGGGCATTGTCATGCTGGATCAGAAAAGGGCTATCCCCAAAATCGTGATGGAAGAACAGTTATCTAGAATGTCACTGTATTATGCAGAATTAAGTTCTCTCTTCTCTGGAAATAATGAAATAGCCAAATCTGTTACTATAATTAGATGGGGGTGTCCACATACTTTTGGCCACATTGTGTATTTTATGATGTTTCATCATAAAAGGTTGATTGATTTAAGGCATCTGTGATTTTTCCTGAATTCCTTAAGAAGGACATTTTTGTATTTTCCTACATCATAAAAAAGGTCTTTGTCATGCGGTTCTCACCTCAATTCAGTAGATTTTGTCATAGGCTCAGTAATCTTTGGTGTGTTTAAACGCAATATGTTTTATTATACTTCTAAATAAATTTCAGTCATGACAACTCTAAGATTGATTTAGCATGTTAATGTTGTTGTGACATATTGATAGGATTTAGGTCTTGGCAAACTGGATTTGCTATGCTGCTACTGCTGCAGGGCAAGTACGGAGAATTGCTACTGCTAGAACATACACAGACATGCTGAGTTAAGCATGTGGACATGGTGCTGCTGCAGCACAATAAGAAGAAACACAATACATGCAGTATTGAGCATATAAGACATGCTACTGCACAAATAGACATACAAACAATCACCATGTAGCAGATCTAGACAGGTGAAGCTGGTCTGGAGGTGGGTTTCACAGAAAAACACCGGCTTATCTGCAAATCTGAGCAATTAAAGTGTTAGATAAAGAAACGCAAGTTGAAGTATATATATATATATATACTGTATATAACAATATTAATTTAATTTATGCAATTAAGTTCATTATTTGTGAAAATACTGCATATTATTGCACGCATACTAGTTTTTATGTTTTTGAAGGTGCTAGTTTATTTATATATATTAGGGCTGTCAATTGATTACAATTTTGAATCAAATTAATTACATGGTGTCCCGATTAATTAATCGCGATTAATCGCATATACAGTACAAATATTTGCTGAGAAAGCCCCTCATATAACAATAATTCAATATATAATGATTATACATAGTTATCTTTAAATATAAAAAAATGAATAAAAAATATTCAGATAATTTATATGCATTACATTCTTGTTGCAGAAAAGTTAATCATTGATAAGACAATACAAAAAGCAACTTTAGAATACAATGTATTGTTTACTACCATATTATTGATCTGTGGTGGTGGGAGCGTGGTTAAGTACTGGTTTGTGAATGGAGAGTGAGATCAGGAGATGAGAACGGTAAGGATCATCACCTGGCAATGATTTGTGGAGTGGACAAAGGCTTATAGAGCGAGCCAGACGCCAGTCCCAGGAGAGAGAGTGCTGAGCTTATATCGTGTGTGAAACAGAAACCAGTTCTGCTGAATGGCAAACATTGAGTGTTTTAAATACTGAAAAGTATTAAAAAAAAAATGTATGTAGGATTTCACCAGCTCCCGCTTCCTCATTGCCCCATCCTAAGAACTTTGTTACAGTGACAAATATGATATTACTTTGGTAGGTCACTCAAAAAGACAACTATTTCTGTCAATGAAATTCTATACCTGCTCTGAAAATGGAGGCAGTTTGGTGTGAAATGCATGCTGTGACAGTGCAAGGTTAATGTGTTAGTTTTATGCTCGATCAATAACTGAAAATAGAGCACTGGGGCAGTTAGTTGCTTTTAAAAATACAAAGAGGATTGAATTACTCAGGGGGCCGGAAGAGAGAGAGAATGCAGTATCTGCACACAGAAATAACCCATCTTAACCTAATTTATTCTCATGAAAGCTTTAATGATTATGGTAACGACTTTAGACAGATATAAATACGTCCAGTCATGTATGAGAGACAGCATGATGGCGGATGAGTTGAACTGCCTCTGAAGCAAGGGTGTATTCAGGAAATTACTTTTTGGTGGGCCTCAGTGAAAATGGATGCTCCACCCTTGGCTGGACCACTGCTCTGAAGTATCAAATTCAAAGGAGTATGTTCACAATGCAGTTCAACCGGTCTGTCAAAACAATGATGGTTTGAAAAAAGCATTTATTTGAAAGGAAGATAGCACAAGCACACTTTTCAAACAAAACATTTAAGTAAAAGAAGTTTGTTAAGGCTTTAAATGATATACTGAACTAAACGTTTATAGAGAGTTACTGAGAGTAACTTTTTCAACACAAAACAGCCAGTGGTATTTCTACAAGATTCCTGATAGAAAGACTACTGCTTGCAAGGCAGAACAAGTTTAAGTTAAGATTTTATGCTTTTTGTGTAAATTAAAAGCTGCATCAGATCCCCATTTGCCATTGTAATAACACTCAACATACATCTTGTTTTGTGTCAGTTACACACACAAAGCAACACATACAGTCATTTTACAGTGTAAACATGATTAAATGGTAAAATAAAAGCAAAAAAGACAAGATCAATCACCATTGAGAATATAAATAAATGGAAGAAGGAAGATCGGTCAAATATTGTGATGACATCATTGCCTTTTGAATGCTGAAACTATCAATGCCAATGGAGTGCAACAGTGCCTGCCCACTTTTTCAGCTGTCTTTGTTCCAGAAGTATTTTTAGCAATCATTATATCCATAGGGATTTCATAAAACCCTAAGAGATGAACCGAACCAAACCAACCAGCTCTGAGTTGAATCACAACATTACAAAATTTGATTCGAAGCAAAACATTTTTTGAAAATCGGGCAAAAAGACAAAGTTACAAGACTGTGTTCTTACCGTGTTTCATGAAGGAATAAACTACAATGGCATGAACATTGGGAATGACACAATCAACGGCCAGCAAACTCAGAGGCCAGCAGTCAAACTGAACATTCCTCAAAGTCATAAATTAAAGACTCTACTCTGCTGCTGCCAAGGAGTCTAGATACAACCCGCATCTGGCTAACCTTAACCGTCTTGAGAACAAAGGCTACGTGCACACTGCAAGCTCAATTAATGCTCAATTCCGATTTATTGGTCAGATCCGATTTTTTGGGGGGCTGTTCACATAATTTTTTTAAATGTGACCAATATCAGATTCCAGTGTGAACTTGTCGTGGTCCTGAACTGACCCGCATGTGCAAAAGAGCAATAACAGAGACGTCACAAGCAGCACGCAGCATGTCATATCGAAGGAAACATGGAGGTCAGTGGAATCAACATTTATGCCTTTTTTATAAGGTCATGTTCTGCGGAATCCAGCGAATACGTGAGCAGGTAATACGGAGGATGAGGATTAGGAGAAAGAGAACAAAATGTTATTAGGGCTTTTTTGCATTGGCTGGCAACAGGGGTGGGTTATTGCACATTGTCTAACCTGTTTGGCATTACAAATTCCCTCGTTTGCTTGATTGTTTACGAGTTTTGCATGGCCATGCGCCATGTCCTCATGCCTGACTACATTAAGCTACCTCAAGGAGATAACCTCCGGGAGGTCCTGCAAGGCTTCTGAACGAGGTGGGGTTTCCCATAGTGCGCAGGAGCAATCGACGGGAATCATATCACTTAAGAAAATCACAATGACTGCTTCAACCACAAAGGATGGCATTCGGTTTTATGCAAGGGGTTGTAGATCATCAGTTCTGGTAAGCCTATTATGAAATAAACTCACTTCTATACCTTTTTGTTAGCCTACTAGTGTCATTAATTGAGTAATCAGTGTGATCTAGAGTGATGTAAAAGTCACATGAATTCCAATTTGACTGTTCAGACTGATGTCGCATTGCAATAAATCAGACCTGTATCTGATTTAGGACCACATATGGAAGTGGCATAGGTCAGATTTGAAAATGTCAGATTCAATGTGCTTTGGGCCATTCGCACTGTCATCCAAGTAACAGACCTGTGTCACATGTGAGGGGATTTGGGCCACATTCAACTGCAGTGTGAACGTAGCCAAAGAGAGTTCTGTGGTTGCACCAAGATTCCTTCTTGTCCAGAAGAGCACAGACCAGAAAACCCTCATGTAATAATCATTCACATGACTTAAAGGCCATCTTCTGAAGAAACCCCCATGGAAAGCTAAGACACTCCTTTGTCCTACGATTTAACCAATTTGACACATTTAAAGTGAGACATTCCCTGTGTCACATGCTCACCTCAACAGTACAAAGCTTCCCCACATTGGACAAACCCTCTTTCTTCTGCTGCTGCTTCTTCAGCTCTCTTCATCCACACTCTTATCCTCATGGCTCTTTGCCTTCACCGGTGCCCTTCTGTCTTGCAAGATGCAGAGTCCAGGAAAGCTTGGAACGCAAAGTTCTGAGGAATCTTTTCTCCCTTTATGCTCTACGACTCACACACGTGATGGGAGTCGTCAGTCTTCCTTGCAGAAGCCCTTGCATCAAATCTGCCTCATCATCCCAGCAACAAACTATTTACAATCTTAACAGAGGTCCAAAATATTGACGGAACAACCAGAAATGTCTACAAAGACCTAAAGAACCAAAGCAATGCAAGGAAAAGCAAGTATGTCTCCAGACTTTTGCTGAAAGTGCTGGTGTCTCTTTAATATAATTTAAGTTACCCGATTGCAAATCGAGTTGGACTAAATAAGTATTGAATGGTTGTCAAGGCATTGTCTATAGACTTCCATTCACCTTCTGTTACAACTCACTCACTAACCTGTTGTTATGTTTATGTATGTATGTTTTTTATATGTATGTAAGTTAGTTTTATGTTACATTAACAGTAAATCCTTGTTTGTATTCAAAGCTAATTTTGACTGGTATATTTTGATAAATAATCTCATCATTTGATTTTTCAAAGATCTGCGCTCTGAAGCTCGAACCATATCAAAACATATTTTTGATATTATTTTCAATTAGCCATGAGAATATTATTACTCCAATAAGTGAATTAATCATAATTCCCTTATTAAAGCTAATTCCTTACCTAGAAATTGGGAGTGGATACAACAAGTTGTAGTTTTACATTTTAATGGTGGAGAATTTATTCAAATTTCTAATATGATAATTTGTCATTTATCCTACATATTATGGTCGAGGTACATGGGCACTTTAATCCATACTATGTGCGTTTATACAACCAAAATTCCTACATGGTACTAGGACTACTTAATGTCTGTAATTGGTGTAACATGGTGTAATTGTTAAGATAATAAGTCCATAACCCCTAATCATTGCATGCTTAAGTTATTAATTTGTTCATTCATTCACTCAATAAGGAATGTTCTTGTGCAGTTGGCAAGGTGTTCTAGAAAAGTATTGCAGCTACCGGTGTCTGCCTATGTAGTCTATTCAAAAACTCATCAGTAGTTATTCATTTTCATTATGAACAATAAATCAATAAATTGACCGCATTTACTGTAACTCCACACCATTCTTCAACCAATGTCCATATTCTTGCTAAACTAATTTCAAAAAGAGGTTTACATACTCTTACATATAATGAAACATGCATCGTCTACATGGAAATCATGTTCTGTATTCTACGTGCACACTCTTTTCCTACTATTCTATTACGCTGCATTTTAGTCAAATCATTTGTTTTTATTTGTGTCCCCAACAACAGGATGCAGACAAGAGGCTGATAGATGAATTGATAAAAAAAGCACCACAACAGTCTAATATTTAAAACTCTCCTATATTTTTAACCATCTGAATATTGATTTAGCCATGTTTAACTATAATCCCTCCACCTCGCTCCAAAAATGTGCTTGACATATTACATACCTACAGTATATTGCACCTGCCTGTTAATTTGTAGGTTGCAAAATTAGGATCAAATCCATGGAATTTAGAATCAAAACTGATTGTCAATCTTCTTTTTGGTCAGTAAAAATCTATGCATTGCACAAAAATATGTCTTATTGCCATTCTTGCTCGCGTGACATCTCTGATTCACTTGTTGCAGCTCCTTGAGTGTGACGTTGCTTTCAACCAGTTACAAAAAAAGAAAAATACTACAAATTGCTGGTGCTTTTTTTGCTTGGTTGGGGTAGTTAAGTGCTACAGCCCACCCTCAATGTTTGCAACACACAGCCTGCCCCAAATTGATTTTAACCAATGCACAAATCGAAAAAAATATTATTCCATACTGTGTTTGGAAATATGTTTAATTGGGTGGGCAGTCATCCCACCCCTCCCCATGCCTACAGCCGGCCCTGATATGTAAGTAGTTTGAGAGTGTAGGGAGAGAAACGTGACTGCATCATTCACAGAGCGTCACGGGAGTGGGCGGTCGCTGCAGAGCACTTTTGGCGTGCTTTTTTTTGCATCGACTCTCTGATTGGTGAATCATTTCTCTTCAGGATTATGGGTCATGTAGTGTAATGTATGTGTAACACAGGCGTAAAAACATGCTCTCCTCAACATGTGTTCAGGAGAACAGTCAGAAACAGATGGAGGAAAGCTGGGCAGTGTATGCAGAGCTGCAGAAGTTGTTGGAGCAGTCGCAGGCGGAGCTGCTGGAGCTCATTGCAGCGAAACAGAAAAGGGCGGAGCAGCATGCCAGAGAACTCGTCAGCAACATGGAGCAAGAGCTTAACACACTGAGCAAGAGAAGCAGCGAGCTCGACACACTGGCTCAGAAACAGGACAAAGTGCTGTTCTTACAGGTCACTATACTCATATACAACGCATATACAGTTCTGAGTGTGCAGTGCATACAAACCAACACACTCTTCGGTCACATAAGACAAATAGATCAAAAATAATTCACCCAAAAATAAACATTCTGTCATATTTTTCTCCCAGTTACTTCCTTAGGATGTTTTTAATCTACATTTAATTTAAATAATAATTTGTTTTTCATTACTAACAAATCTTAAACCCAAATTTACACTTGAAAAACTGACCCAAACTCAGGGTTTTGTTGGGAAGCAGTACGTCTGCCAAGCTCCAAAAAAAAAAAAGCCCACCATAAATGCAGTCCATAAGACTTGTGCGCTATATTCCAAGTCTTCTCAAGCCATTTGATAAATCCGCCATAAGCTCTCAAATACTATTCAACTTTGCATTCAGTTTCAATAATGCTGTGCCAGGTTTGACATAATTGATGCTAAATGTAATTTGTTCTTGTGTGTGTCGCACCTGAATGTGGTGGCCAAGTTCACATTTGTACATTTGAGAAGTTTACTTATCTGTTGAAGAATATATTTCAAGGTCTACAGTGTGTGTGTGCAGATCAATGGGTCATATGTGCATTTGTGTGTATCTCTGCTAAATTAACTTTGAATTAATATTCCAAATATTTCATCGCTTGCAGTTTCTTCCGACTCTTCCTCCTGTGCTGGAACCGTCTGATTGGTCAGCAGTGTCTGTGAACACAGATCTGTATGTTAGCACCATCAGGAAGTCTGTTTGCTCTCTGATGGACAAATTCCAACACGAGGTCAAGCGGCTTTATGGGAAAGGTAAATAATCATCAAACCCAAGTCAAACCCTTTCCAGCACTGTCAAATTTAAAGCTGTGCTAAATCATCATACCAGCATATTTCATAGCAGCAGCCGCAAAAGCGTTTCATATTTTTACACTTACGTTGTTTACATGATGTTTGTGATCTTTAAAATGTTTTTTTTCCTTCATTGCAGAACTCAGAAAGATGCAGAACTATTCCAGTAAGTGCTATTTCTATTGAACAGAGTCTAGAGATCATTTGATTGCTTTAATTATAGGGATGGAATTATCAAAGCTTGAGTGATGCATGCTTTACCTAACTGATAAGTAGATGGATACGAGAGGCAAAAGTGTTCATCATACTTGATGTCCATATTATCTTAAGACTTTCAGAATAGCTGCTGTGTCCAGACAGGTAAAGAAGTGTGCATGTATTCATAATGCTCACTAGAGGGCATGCTTGAGCTCACTAACGCTGCATTATTCACATGGTTTATGAAAGTGGCAGCACGATTTAGCAGGTTTGTAAAGTGCCTGATTAATTAAAAGCCGTTTCACATCTACTTAACTCAAGCTATTGGTTATACTTAAGAGGTATTTGAAATTATGCAAATGTTTTGGCCTAAGGTCATTTCACTTTATGAAGAGTCTTGGATATAGCTAATGGATTTGAATTAAATATTGTTGAGGATGGATGACTCCAATATAAGTATGTGTCAGTGTGAACCACACTACCCATCATTTTGAAGAGAGATCCACCAATCAAGGGTGTGTTTCCCAAAAGCATTGTTAGCCAACTATGGTCGCAAGTTCCAACTTTACAAAAATAGTTCCAGCGATTTGGTGTTTCCCGAAACCGTAGTTCCAACGAACATTCGCATAGGGATTAAAGGCTGTTAAGAGAAAGTACTTTCTCACACAAGGTTTCTGTCAGAGAACACGGCTTTTATGTTTTTATGTTAACACAAAAGTGGTGTTTACATGTTTTTGAAGAGTATTCATGTGCGTATGTGCACAAGTACATCAGCGGTACACCGAAGTCTGATGTAGAGGGAAGCGGCACTATTGCAGTGTATGTACTCTATCTGTTGCATTAAACAGTGCATGCAGCTTTCCTGTCTTCAGCAGCTTTCTCGCATTAAACGGCTTTCTGTGTACGTGTAAATGAGCATTTATAATTGAATAGTCGCTGAAGTTATTACTCCACCCTTGGTGTAACGTCATTAACGACAGCTCTATGTTGTTGAACACACAAAGTTTGAATGATTGATGTTCAACATAGTTACTAGGGTTTCAAGAAACAGTCATGACTAGTTAGTACATTTCTTCAACGATGCATAGTCCTACGGTGTTTAAGCAGTGAGTTATGTCGTTGTACGGGAACACACCCCAGAGTAGGTGCTGGTAGCATGGAAAAGCAAAACAGGCCACAAGAGCATAAGTGTAAAGTGCTTCCTCTCTTTTCTTCAGGTGAGGTGATCTTGGATCCTGCAACAGTGCATCGTGATCTGTGTCTTTCTGATGATGGACGGCAGGTGCGCTATGAGTTGCAGCGCAAGAGCTCAACGAATTCAGACACACCACGGCGCTTCAGCCCTGCCCTGTTCGTCTTGGCTCGTGAGGGCCTCTCCTCCGGCAGACACTATTGGGAGGTGGACGTGGGACACAAGACTGCCTGGACCCTGGGAGTGGCCCGAGGCTCAGTTCAACGCAAAGGAGAGGTCTGCCTTAGTCCAGAGGGTGGTTTCTGGTGTTTGTGCCAGAAGAACGGAGAAGTGAAAGCCCTTACCGGCAACAGGTTTCCTCTGCATCTTGCAGCAATGCCCCAGAAGGTGGGTATCTACCTGGACTATGAAGCTGGCCAGGTGTCCTTCTATGATGTGAAAGGGCATTCTCATCTCTACACCTTCACTGATGCTTTTACTGAGAGTATCTACCCCATCTTCAGCCCCTGCATCAACCAGGATGGGAAGAACCCTGGAGCTCTGATCATCACCGCTGTCAAACACAGCTGAGACTGAAAAACCACTCATCGATATTTCCTCAGGGTTTCTGGGGTATCTCTATTGTTTTCTGGATCGTTAGAAGAATGTTGCGTTACAAACACTTTAGTTACAAGACTTTCCCTAATGGATTTTGGACAAATTTAACAAGCCTGATTTCGTGACAATTGCATGACTGTGGTGACATTTTGCTAAATGAAATTACGTGGTTCAATACATGTATTGGGGCAATGTCGACTGTGTGATGCTAAAAGCAAGTGACATTTTCTACTAAACAGATGAGGTTGCTAGAGCAGCCACATCATTGTGTGGTGCTTCTACAACATCTTCGGCTCACGTGTTGACTCTCGTGCTCTTCAGGACTCGTACCAGTCGTTGCAATGCTCTTCAGTTGAGCAACCATGCAATTTGATCACATTTGAACAAGCTTGTAAATGTAGTTGAACTGATAATATGCTATGATTTGTGTGAAAGTGAATAAAAGTCATTGTTGTTGTAGCGCCTCTAGTGTCTCTCTAAACTGCTGCATTAGGTACAACGGCCCATATAAAAATTATTGTGCAAAAATGTAGTTATAGTAACATGATTCTATAAGACCAGGCTTAACATACCGTTTTTAAAAAAGTTGAAAGTTCATTCTATAACTAAATGGCAAGGAGCGCCATCTTAAAACAGTACAGGAACACGTATGTACTTACAGTAGGGTGAAAAAGACAAAAGTTACTTTAAAAGTAACTATTTTGTTTTATATTATTAAATGACAATATGTACAAGCTAAATGGAGAATATAGCAGATGTACACAGTGGGGTTCAACGTTTGTGACCACTAGTGACAATTTCAACCCGATTACAAAACTCATAATTATAGTATGAGATGGGGAATTCATGTGATATCATACAAGTTGGCTTGTACAAAATCACATGACTTTTACTTCCATAAAGATAAACAAACAAACCAACAAATTACGTTACAAATTTTTTTCTTCAGTTTAACCGCTAACCCTGACCATAAAGTTACCCCTTACGCAAACCCTAAACCTAACCATGATATTAATAGGAAAATAACTTTTGTGTACTCCTAGTGGAAAGATAAATATCTGTGAATATGGCCACTAACCTTTACTATAATAGAGTTAACATGGTCAATGTCCCAAATTTGCTGGTCCTCCATTGCACCCCATTGTATATCAGATCAATTGTATATTTGATGTGTTGATTAGGATAATATTTTTGCTCAGGGTGTCATAATATGTTTTCTAAAGGTGTTCTATGAACTTGTCGTAACTTTAATAACATTGACTAAAAATATGAATTTGTGTGCCATTGCCAGCAATACCCAAACATGGAATGAAAAGACGAATAGAAGGACGGACAGACAGATAGATCACAAAACAAAAGAGGAAATAGGGCCAGTGAATGGTTTACATTTCCTCTGAGGCTGTAACTGTTCCTACATATGTTGTCTGGGGTGTGAAACTGAAACTGGACTAGGGGGAGGGTGAGGGTGAGGGAGATATTTCAGGGTAACGGAGGTGTCAGCTGTGCCGCATGTCACTGCTATCCAATGCAGAGCAGTGATTGTGTTCAGTGACATTCAGCTACAGCACACTGCTGGTGAGTCTCCATTTAAAAACACTCTTTAAAAACAGTAAAAAATGCTTGGCTCAGTGAAAAAAACTGAATGTTAAGCAAGTAATTTCAGCAACTGTTAATGTAAGCATGTCCAAAAGCATGTCTTTAAGCCTTTCTTTACTAAATAACAAAAACAACAATTGCTAACTCTGCACTTGCTAACGTGTTTACTAATTACCCAGAAACTGTGGGTTTAAATGGTGTTATGGATCAAAAAATGTCATGCATGTGTTGTTTATGAAGCTGGAGTCTGGGTAGCCTAGTATTTTTGGAGAGATGATAATCTTGGTTTCTATGAATAGCCAGGCTTTACATATTCCTCAAGTCTCTCTCTGTCTGAAAAGTCACTGCACGTTGCTAAGAATACATGCCAACAGCAGGATTGCTAATCAAATCCAAATGACGCTCAATATATTTAGCACACAGCATGTCTGACAATAATGCCACCAGGTCTGTTCAAAAAAGGGCTGGTTTGAGAGATTACTTCAGGTGTTCGAAGAATAGAGTTTCAACTATGATGTGTTTCACGAGTTCTCCTGCCCTTATAATCTTTGAGTAATATAGGTAAACGTACGTGGCTTGTTGTCCGCATAGGAGGGCCTCGAGAATGAGACTCAATTCGAGTACTAATTTACCCCCTCCTTTGGACTTGTGAAAGGATTAGGTAGATACAAGGCAAGAAAAGGGAGGTGTAGGGATGCCGGAATGTTTGTCACCAGGGAAAGGTACACAGCAGCTAATACATTCTACAGTTAATCGGTTGATTAGATGGGAATGTTCCTCCTGAACCTTAATTTGTTCACTTCATTTAGTGAAGTTTGCTCATAAAACTTGATAAAACATAGCTTGCTCTCGGCATAATTAGCACAAATCACCCGTTGACCAACGTTATCACATGGGATGTCGAAATGTTGCTACCAAATGTTCCAGTACCCTCAAATCGACCCATTCTGATGAGTCACTAATGAGTGCCATCTCCCATCAGACATTTCTGTGTCAATTCAAATGTGTTTACCTTTTCCTTTGGCGCTACTAATAGCATGTTGCATGAGCAGTCTCAAAGACATGTTTCTGATCCTACATGGAAACCAGTAAGCGATCATGTTTACATAATAAATATTGAAAGTGATTCAGAGGTTGCATTTTCCCTCACAGATTACATTTACTCCACTGACGCTTAGGTTTAGGGTTCAGTTTTGGGATGGGATGTATGGTTAGTAAAATCTGCTTTCCTGTTAACTGTAAGACTACTACAGTACTACCTACTATATTGGGTTAGTTTTCTTGTTGTTTGGATATTTTAGACACTTTTAATGTAAAATAAGACAAAAATACTCAGTAAGCAAGGGATTTTTTGCAGTGTACTCTCTAAGTTACAAGGGCAGTCACTGGGATAGTAGCTATAAAGGGACCTCTTCTGTACATCTCATTAAAATGTACAAATCTTTTGGGTACATAATCATACCCTAAGGACCTATTGTGAAATATGATCATTTTGGCTAGTTAAGGGTACACATATATACCCAAATCTATGGTACAACCAGTCTCTTAAACATTTTTTTTTTTTTGAGAATTGAGAGACTAGATTTTAAAATGTAACTTTTTCCAAAGTTGGAAGTTGACAGCTGTTCGGAGGATACATGGTTCTTATTCTGTTCGTACAGGAATGGCAACTCCCACCAGCATGTTAGCGGAAGAGCAGGTGCACTGCTCTATCTGTCTGGATGTGTTTACCAACCCTGTATCCATCCCCTGTGGACACAACTTCTGCATGTCCTGCATCGGCAGTTACTGGAAGTCCAGCGCCCTTTTCATGTGCCCCATGTGCAAAAAGTCCTTCTTAAAGCAGCCTGAAATCTGCATCAACACAGTTCTGAGGGAAATCTCTGAGAAGGTCAAGGAGATTAAAGCCATCCCATTCAAGAGCCTTCAGAAGACAATGCAGATTGACCCAGTACAGAGCCCTGAGGAACTCCCAGCAGAAACGCCTGAACAGATTCCTCCCAGCGGCCCATGGGTCCAGGAAGTGTCCTGTGACGTGTGCACTGGCACTCGCCAACAGGCTGTGAAGTCTTGCTTGGTTTGCTTGACCTCTTACTGTGAGGAACACCTGAAGTCCCACACCGCTCGCTTTACCAAACACAAGCTGATCGAGCCTGTGCAGAACCTGGAGGACCGGATGTGTAAGAAGCATGAGAGGCTGCTGGAACTGTTCTGTAAGAAGGATCAGACCATTGTGTGTGTGTTGTGTACAGAAATGGACCACAGGGCACATTACACTGTACCCGTTGAACGAGAGTGGACTGAGAAAAAGGTAAACTGGTTAATAAAGACTGCTTAAAGACAGCAGAGAACTGACTTACTCAGTAAGAAAAAAAAAACAGACCAGTGAGACCAGGTTTTAAATTTAGTTATACCGTATCATTCTCATTACAGTATCAGTTATTATTACTAATTATTAACATCATTTGCAATATTATATTGTAATTAAAAATTGCATTTATTAATTCCCTCAGCATTGTACCTTTGTCCCTTTTTCTAATTTTTCAAATCGTTGTTGATTTAAATTAAAAGTTGTATTGTTTCTCCATTGTCCACTGTTGTGTTCTATTTGGTGACCATTTTGAAATTGTGCAGCTTTGAATTACACTGGCTTAGCATACTGGTAAGCCAGTGTACTTTTGTACATTTGAAGAAACAAGGTGTAAAATGAGAACATTCAGAAGTTGCTAAACAGAGTGTATTTCTGGTGTCTTCTTGCTGAAGAAAAAACATTGTGATTGACAGGCTTTGCTGAGGAAAACTGGAGCTGAAGTTCAGCAGATGATCCAAGAGCGACTGAAGAAAGTTGATGATATCAAACACTCCATAGATCTACACAAAGTAAGTTTCAGATGTGTTATGACTGTTTACAGGCTAATGGTGTCACAGAATTGCATACTACTATACTACTCTTACTGTTTCAGCCATAGAGAGATATGCCAGACATAGTACTATGTGGCAGACAATACATACTATATGTAATATGGGTAGTATGCAAATCCAAACTATTGAATTAACTTAGGGGAGCATTTATTACAAGTTTTTTGCTCGTCACCCAAAGGTTTGGCTGGGATTAAAGCCCCAACTTTAAACCCGGCCATGCCTTGGACAGGGGAAATTGTCCTTGTATAAATATACTTTGGAAAAGAATGTGCCAGCTAGCGCTTGAGCGGCAGCTCATCATTACAAATCCTAGTCGGTGGGTTTACCTTGTGAAAATGGTTGACCATATGCCAAGTGCATACTTTTTAAGTCTAGCTAAAACAGAACAAATAAGATGAATAAAACTACTGACAATAAACAACGAGGTGTCATTGCCCGGCCCTTTAAATAAGACTTTAAAGCAACAACCTTTCTCAAAGGACATCAAGCATCTACCTGAAATGACTTATCCAGACATGTACTATTATCATGTATATTACTGTATATTCGATATAATCAAAGGAGCGGTTAACACTGCAAGCGTTGGACTTGCCCAGCTTCATATAGATCTATAAGGTCACTTTTAGGGCCCGCAAAGAAACATTTTGACTAAACCCAAATTTTAATATTTACATTTGATATAATCCTGTTAATGTTACCGCTACAAATGAAGCTGTTGTTTTGAATGTGTTTGACAACTAACCATTAATATTCTAGCAACATCTCTTCCTTTGAAATGACCAATTATTGCATATTAATACATTCATATTATTTATCAACACAAACCACACACGTCGACTAGTTGCAGAACTAGATGTTTGTGGAGTCTAGTGTCTGATAAATGAAGTTAAAGCTAGATTTAATTAATTAATTATTATTATTATTATTACTTATATTAGTCATTGTGGCAGGGCGGAGGGCGGGGTCGGGTCGTGATCCTACGCACCCGGTCCCGTATTAGGCTAATTATGCCTCCGCCCTGCCACAGTCATTAATTCATTATTGTTATTATTTTGCATAAAAAAAACAAAGAGGTTAAGAACCTGTAGCACAGCAGTCACTGTCATACACATACTAAACCTTTAACAAGAAAACACATACAGTAGGTTTTTTGACTCTGATTTGTGTGCATCTCTTCCTGAACACAGAGCAGCGCTCAGAGAGAGATCGAGGACAGTATGCAGGTGTTCTCCGATCTGATCCGAGCCATTCAAAAGGCTCAGGCTGAGCTGGTGATGCACATTGAGGAGAAACAGAGGAAGACAGAGACCTGGGCCAGCAGACAGATAGAAGAACTGCAGCGGGAGATTGATATGCTGAAAATGAGGAACACAGAGTTAAAGTATCTCTCACACACTGAAGATCACATCCACTTCCTGCAGGTCCACAGCATTATAACATCATAGATGCTTTTCATGTGAAGCTTGAGCATGACGATTCTATGATGGTGTACAGCACTTTCGATCTTACATTTAGATATTAGCTACATGCATATGGGTAGATGACATATATTGGAAAGATCATCTTGTGTTGTGACAGTTTATACTCCATCTAAAATTTAAAACAGCATTTGTGCTGATTTAAATACAGACAATTGTGCGTTTATGACATCATAACTGAAAAGCTATAAGGCAATAAGGTAATAAAAAATGTAGAAAAATGAAATAGTGACCAGTTACAGCACCCTAAAATACAAACTTTTTTTAGTTATGTTGAGATTTTGTCGAATTTCTGTTGAGTTGTAGTTTTCATGGTGAAAAGTGGAGCTTGAGCCTAGATTCAAAACCAAAACATTTTGAGTATTTTATATGTTGCTTTATCCATTAAGCAATTGCTATTCTGACCATACTATGGTGACAAACTTGAACTCAGTTGTACTTCTCAGCAGCATTCTGACGTTTCCTGTCACTATATCACGAAAAGAGTTTCATTTGAGTTATATTATCTAGTGATGGGAAGTCCAATACTTTTATGAGAACAGGTTCTTTGGACAGTTTTTTTCAATGAACTGGTTCAAAAAAACGATTCACCAGTTAATTCAGGTCATCATGAAATGTAATCACTGTATAAAAAGCTAATTCGCCTGAGTCATAGAATAGATGCTCAAACACATTTAATAAAGCCATATGTAAGCGCATATTGCCAATTATTACATTTGATTGAATTAAGGATGTTTATTGTCATCAGTGTTTCATTCAGTGATCTTACAATACATCTGACATTACATTTGTTCACCTAAACCACTCAATACTGACACTGATATACAAATGTGGATGTTCTATGTTTCTAAAGCTTTTAAAATGATTAAACTAGTGTTAATCAACTCACCCTTTTTCCCAGAAACCATGATCCAGGTCATAACAACTTCAGATATAATCTACATACACAATACTCAATAGTCAAATTAATTTACATCTCTCGATTTAAACGTTTCGCACCCTCATTCAAGTCCTCGTTTCACGCATGCTCATCATCAGATCACTGATCACCCGTTCTCAGGTCAATGTACTGGTGACTCGGAAACTGCTGAAATCGACTCGATGTACTGTTGACTCAGGAACTATTGTGCTGACTTGCGAACTGTACGGTTCATCTTCATATGTTGATAAAACGGTAATACAATCAAGTCATAAACATATTTCCAGTATGTTTTATTTTTTATACTTTCTGCTGTTCAGCAAAATACACCTGAAACATACATTTCACTCCTTAATCACACGCATGCTCAATGTCAGCAACTCATCGGTTCTCAATATGTTGAACACCTAGGAAAGAGTCGATACTCAGTTCAGTGTACCCATTGACTTGAGAACTGCTGTGCTGTCCCTGGATCAGTGTACCGTTGACTCGAGAACTTTTACAAGCTACTCATTGTACCGTTGACTCGAGAAATGTTACGAGCGACTCATTGTACCGTTGACTCGACAACTGCTGTGCTGTCCCCGGATCAGTGTACCATTGACTCGATAACTGTTACAAGCGACTCATTGCACCATTGACTCGAGAACTGTTAAGAGCGACTTATTGTTCCGTTGACTCGAGAACTTTTACAAGCTACTCATTGTACCGTTGACTCGAGAAATGTTACGAGCGACTCATTGTACCGTTGACTCGACAACTGCTGTGCTGTCCCCGGATCAGTGTACCATTGACTCGATAACTGTTACAAGCGACTCATTGCACCATTGACTCGAGAACTGTTAAGAGCGACTTATTGTTCCATTGACTCGAGAACTGTTACGAGAGACTCATTATACCGTTGACTCGAGAACTGCTGTGCTGTCCTGGGATCAGTGTACCATTGACTCGATAACTGTTACAAGCGACTCATTGCACCGTTGACTCGAGAACTGTTAAGAGTGACTTATTGTACCGTTGACTCGAGAACTGTTACGAGCGACTCATTATACCGTTGACTCGAGAACTGCTGTGCTGTCCCAGGATCAGTGTACTGTTGACTCGAGAACTGTTACAAGCGACTCATTGTACCATTGACTTGAGAACTGTTATGAGCGACTCATTGTACCGTTGACTCTAGAACTGTTACGAGCGACTCATTGTACCGTTGACTCGAGAAATGCTGTGCTGTCCCCGGATCAGTGTACCGTTGACTCGAGAACTGTTTCAAGCGACACATTGTACCATTGACTTGAGAACTGCTACGAGCGACTCATTGTACCATTGACTCGAGAACTGTTACAAGCGACTCATTGTACTGAGAACTGCTGTTATGTCCCCGGATCAGTGTACCGTTGACTCGAGGACTGTTACAAGCAGAGCATTAAGTCCAATTTGTGAACCAGTTTGAGCGGTTCATTGCAAAGAAAATGTAGAAAAAACAGATATCACCAGTTCTAGGATCATATTACTCCCAGTTACTGGCTAATTTAGAATTGGAGTGTCAGGCACATCCGAGAGACAGGTTAAGATAGAGTAACTTGTAGATCAGCGTTGACTCGAGAAGCAAACTGTTTCAAACGATTCAGTCCGATGTGGTGAACTGGTTCAACTCGTTCACTAAAAAGAACCGGTTCAAAAGAAGGAATTAGTTCACAAACTGGACATCACTAATTTCATCATGTTAAACTTTGTTGATTTTAATTCATTCAGGTCTTCTCTAGTTGAAATATTTAAATTGAAATTACATGGTCATTTTAATTTAATAAAAATAATTTAATCAAGTTCGGCCAAAGTATTATTTTTTGGAGAGACGTCAACTACTATTTGCATATCAGCCCCTTCAATACAGGTTTTAAACCTTGTGCTTTTTTACACTTTAAGCTTATTTTCTGTTAAAACTATCAAAACATTCTTGAAACACAAGACATTTAATTGAGAAGTAAAATGGTATGATATATTAAGTCTCGTTTTCAGAGAAATCTAACCAAATGTATTGAGATTTAGGCTTAAAATCTGCCAATAGGGTACGAACTTCTTGTCCTTTGAATTAAGTAAAATTTCTCACCCTATTGGCAAATAGTTTAGTCTTGTTTTAAGTGTAAACCCCACAAAGTGTTGATGGATTTCTCTGAAAACACACTTAAAGGTATAGTTCACCCAAAAATGAAAATTCTAATTATTTATTCACCCTCATGATATCCAAGGTGTGTATGACTTTCTTTCTTCATTAGATAGAAAGTCATAGACATTTGGGATGGAGGGTGAGTAAATGATGAGAGAATTTTCATTTTGGGGTGAACTATCCATGCCATTTTTCTTTTGAAGTTAATGTATTGAAAGTAGATGTTACAGTAAACACTGTCTGCAATTTGCCATTGTCATTTCTGCTAACTAGACATAGCAGTGTAAATCTACTGGTTATATACTGTGTTGTTTAATGGAAATGTCAGAAAAGCAAAACTTTAGGGAATTCAGACAGAAAGCAAGCAGTTCAGCAGTAGAGATAGGAAGGAATATAATGAGCCTGGTTCTGAATCTGTTTCCTCTTATCAATTCCGATACCTTTACGATTCCATTAACAAATAGTTTAGTACTTTTGAGGAAGCTGCTCATTTTAAAGTTGGACATGACAAAAGTATTAAAAAGAACTAGCTCATAAGGATCATTTTTCATGACTAGGACTGCACTGGTGCAATCACCAAGCAAAATGCAACAGAAGGTGTGTTGCATATTTAACGTCTTTGTTTTAGTGGTGCTCAGTCTCTCTCATCGCATCCAATTCAGACTAAGTGATGACAGAATTTTCGGTTTTGGGTAACTTTTCCATTAACATCTATCGTCTTCTCCAGAACTTTGCATCGTTAATGTCTCATCCACACACTAAGGACTGGTCTGAGACCTGTGTGCATGCAGATCAGTGTGTTGGCACCATCAGAAGATCTGTACTTAAACTAGAGGAGACGCTTACAGAAGAAATGGAAAAACTGGCTGAAATGGGTAAGAACCCATATAATCAATCTCACCTTAAGTGCAATTTGTATGTTCTTTTGTTGTAAATCACGCATTGGCTGTTCTAAGTTTTTAGTTGCAACACAACTAGTGTTACAGTTGTGATCAGGGTCCAAAAAAGCCAATTTGTATTCCATTTATGCACTTGACGAGAGTCTATATTGGACCATTTTTGTAACATCAATGGACAATCATTGTTAATCTCTTTTTGCTGTTTTAATTGTTTTCATAATTTTATTTATTTTTGTTTTAAACAGAGCTAAGGAGGGTTCAAAAATACTCAGGTAATAGTTCATTGTTCATGATGAGAAATGTCTTCATTATTTGTACATTGGTTTTGTCATATATTACAAGTACATTGTGCAATTAACAAACATCTATACAGTATCTCTTCTTGGTCTACTTGGTTTTCAATGTATGTCTCTTTCTACCCTATAAAGTGGACATAACTTTTGACCCGGATACAGCGAACCCCTGGCTGCAGCTATCTGAGGACGGGCATCAGTTACGTCACCTGGGGGCATGGCAGGACCTTCCTGACACACCCGAGCGTTTCGATACTGTGGTCATCTCACTTGGGCGTGAGGGGTTTTCCTCTGGGCGGCGATACTGGGAGGTGCAGGTGGGCGAGAAGGACGAATGGTACCTGGGCGTGGCCCGCACATCTGTCAACAGAAAGGGACGGATTTCAGTGAGCACGGCTCATGGTTACTGGGCCCTAGCGATGAAGAAAGGTCAGGAGTATCGGGTGTCTTCCTCTCCACCCCTCCTGATTTCTGTCGAACCCAAGCTGAAGAGGGTGGGTGTGTTCGTAGATTATGAAGAAGGACAGGTGTCATTCTACGATGTCCAAAGCAAATGTCACATCTACACATTTATGGACTCGTTTAAAGATAAGCTCTTCCCATTTTTCTACCTGTACTGCTGTGATAAGGCCTCTGACACCATGATGATTTGTCCCGTACAGGAGCAATCTCTTGTTAAACAGTGTTGAATCATGAGTTACACAATGATGCCATGTGACTTCATTTCAGAGACTGTTTTCAGTTTCCCTGCACCCATGTCTTGCTTTACAATCATAAACTACCTGTTAAATCCAGTTAAGTGGGAGTTTTCTGTTCTTTGTGTTTTGTCCTCCCAATATATTGTACAAATAATTCTACAACAAAAATGTATTCATTTTAATGCATGGCTGAATAGGAGTATGTAAAGAGATTAATGGAAAGGAGGAGTTGTGAACCGGCTTGACGATATAAATAGTTTAATGTTTAATGAAGAACTATACAAAAAGACAAACACACAAAGGTGTTGGACAGCTGTCCGTAAATCTCTCTCTCGCACTGCAGCTCCCTTGTTCTTTCAGCCCCCAAGCATGACGTAGACCCCCCCCCCCCCTTCCCTGGGGAGGGGCGTGCCTTACGCACTGTCTGCCGGCAGGTCAACCCCATCTACCTGGATGAGGGAGGGGACAAGGGGAGGGAAAAACAAAAAAATTTTAATGAACAAAAACATTTAAAAAAATAGAGGGAAAGGCCAACACGGAGTGGCAGTGGGAGAGAGAGGAGAGAGAGAGAGAAAAAAAAAACACTTACTCGCCGGTTCTCCGATACGGCATAGTTTGGTCCCCAACCACTCCTTCACCCTCTAATGGACGACAGCCGCACCTCCCCGAACGGATCGGAGGCAGACCTCCGGTCCCTGGCGGACGGAATGCTCCGCCGTGTTTTTGCTGGACGGTAGGGGTCTCCACCCCCCTGGCAGCGTAACCGCTCCAGGTGGTTGGTTGGGAGCACCTCCTCCCCTTGCGGTCGGCGGCCATTCCTCTTCTTCCAGGCGGCCGGGCTCCTCCATCCTCCAGCGAATGGCCATGGCTGCTTGGGGTGGATGTACTGGCGAGGACTCTACACTTGTGCCGAAATCCAGGAAGGAGGAGGGATGCGCTGATCTTGTAAATGTAGTAATTTTATTGGACTACTCTTAACCCTCCAACATATTCAAGTAAAACATTGCACAGGGAAAGGAGAAAAGGGGAAATATAGAAAAAAAAAGCCTTATCTGCTTTATATTTGTATTATTGTAGTTCCTTTAGTTATTAAAAACAATATTATTGAATTTAAATATTTACTATATTGGTTTTACCGAATGACCAAGGCCAGTTATACCGAATGACCATGTCTGCTGCCCTTGACATTATGCATATTTAAGACAATAAACAGACACAAATAGCTTCAAAAACACATTTTATTGTTAATATAATAGGCTATTGATGTAAAAAGTACTTCAAACATTAAAACATTTTATTGATATTGGAATGAACATATTTACACTCGTATTGCAAATTATATTATTTAAAACATTGAAGTATTTAATTGTGTTTAAATTGTTAAACGATGAGCTGCTAGGCTATATATTCATGAAAAAGAATGTCAAACATTAAGACATTTCATTGTTATTGGAACAAACATTACATACAACTCGCATTATTAATTATATTAAAGTCATTAAAACATTGAATCATTTAATGGTTCTTGGAACAAGTGCTACAACGATGAGCGACTATGCATTCATGAAAGCCATCCAGTCTCTGGAGCGTAATCTAGAGGACCGTGAATTTAGAGATTCTGGCTCACTAATTGTTGCATGCAAGTCTTCTTTGAAGTAGAAGATTTTGTCAGGTTTGGCTGGCCAGATGAAGACATTTCTCTCCCCTGACTGCTGCATGCAGTTGACCTCAAGCCTACAAAGGGATGGTCATCAAAAGAAACAATGACAAACTTTCCTCTCAGTTCACCAAGGCAGTCCTTTTGCTGGTCTTCAGCTAAGGCCTGTCTTTCCTTTCCTGGGATATTTTTTAAATCAGCTTCCTGAGGGCTATAACACATGCACAGGAGGGGTCTGCTGCAAAAGCAGGAAACTTCATGATGATGTATTTTCCCAGCTTCTCTGGAGGTTATTTGGTGCAATTTCATTGTAGCTTTAACGGCGGGGAGATACTGTATAAGGGTAATGCCTCATCATACTTGCCACTGTCTTCAATCCAGAAGAATTTTACCTTTGAGTCACTGGCATTGAGCACACTGAAGAGCTCTTTTGGTGTCTGGATGTCTTGCCCACGGTGAACATAAGCATCGGCACATCGCTTCACAGCCCCACCAACACCATCTGGGGCCCCCTTGCCATGAGCCTTTTCAGAAAAGTTCCATGTCACTTGAGTGAACCCCTTAAGAAACGGGATTGTGCTGGTGAGGTAGAAGTTTTTCTTGTTCCGGTATTGTGTGACCGGACCATCGCTTATAACATGTAGTTTAGCAATGGTAGTGTTTAACTCTCTTACATCTTTTAAAACTGGCTCCATGTGGGCCCATACTGCTCTCTCGTCGTGTCGGAGGGAATCGGAGAGAGTGGCATAGGCCTGGCTTACATGCGCTGTGTATACCACACTGGTGTGGATGGTGGCCTGCTTCCTACTACTGCCAAAGTGGAAAGCCTGCACCTCGGTGTTCAGCTTGCAGTTGAAATTTTCAGAAAAGTCTATGTGAATGGCCACTTCATCCTCCATTAAACTTTCCTTCAGTGCTCTACATGCCTCCACCTGGTGTATCCAGTTAAACTGGTGCCTGGCTAGTTTATCCAATGTGACACTGAACAACACTTTAAGATCTTGCATTGAGCACGTCTCTGTCACTTTTACAAAGTGTGTGAATGTTTTTCCATCCACAGACACAGCTTCCTTCTTCCACTGCTCATAGGTCAGGATCACTTCCTCTGCCTCAGGTGTTTCAACTTCATTATAGCAGCAGTGGGGACATACTCTGTACATACAATTTTTGTTCTTGAGGTCCAGGTTTTATGGACATTCCCTTCACCATAGTATGTCTATAAATAATAAAAACAAATGATACCTTTCTCTTCTTTTGGCGAGCAACTGTTCTTTTTTAACAGGATCAGCATTGATACTTGCCCAGTAGTGAGCTGCTTTTTCTTTATTTGATAAAGGCATCTGCAAAGGTAAAATTCTGTCAAAATGATGAAATAATACACTATGCACATTTCCTATTAATAGAATGTTGTATTTATTAATTGCAAATATGTACAAATATGACCAACATACAGTGCTGTCATTCAGTACAACCAGTAGGTCATTCGGTATAACCAAAATTTCGGTTTAACCGAATGACACTTTTGGTTAAACCGAATGACAAAATCTTCACTAGTTAGTTAGCTAGCTATCTAGCAAAAGGACAATCAAACATTTTATATTTAGTACAAGTTTTTAAAATATTAAAACATTATCCATGTTTTATAGCGGTTGTACCGAATGACCTGATATTTTGGGACATGCGTATGAGCAAGTGAAAACATGAATTTTTATAATAGTTAAGAGAGAGTTACTTACTTTGCTTCACAACCGTGTGGTCATTTGCAGGTGTCTGAATGATGTCACATCCTGTCACATGATATTGAACACATGACTTGATCCAAAATGGTGCCTTTATATTGGTTTCTCCGAATGACATCAATGAAAATCATTTTTCCGGACATTCTTTCTCATAACAAAGCAACGACTTCTACACATAATTTGAATACCATTTTGCACAATGTTGATATATGATGTTATAAAATCATGCCAGAATAAAAATTATATAAATTTATTACATTTTAAGATATTTTAATCACAAATGAAATGGCTGTATTGGCCTTCGGACGGTTAAACCGAATGACATTTTGACACTTCAAAATCTTTAAAATACCTTTATACATAGTAAAATATAATTAAAATCTTTTGGATTCAATAAAAGAGATCAAGTTGTACTACCTTACATACTTTGGATGTCATATCTTTGTTTTTTATTATTATTAAGGCCTTTGGACAAAAAAATGACCCGTCACGTCATTGACCCATAAATAATAGTTTTAAAATAACACTGAAACAAAAAGACAAACACACAAAGGTGTCGGACAGCTGACTGTAAATATCTCTCTTGCACTGCAGCTTCCAGTCGGCCTTGATTAGCCTGATTAGGGGCCAGGTGTGCAGAATCATGACCCGGCCCCGCCCTCCGCCCTTTCACAGAGTATTTATGAGAAACAACCTAAGCAAACAAAACTAATTTGTTCGAGATTTTATATAGTCAGCTGGTCAGTATCTCAAAGAAAGGTGATCAGGACCCAGACACTAAGCAAACTGTACATTATCCCAGCTATTACATGGCTATTTACCTTACATATATATAAATGGACATGAAATATAGATTTGAATTATTGTATAAGAAATAAGTATGAAAGTGTGGTGTGTTACGAGCAGTTTTGGGTAAATTGCTCAAAAAAGTAATCCATTACTATTTCTTAATTTACTATTTACTCTAAATGTGTAATCCAGTTACTTTACTGATTACTTCAGCAAAAAGGTTCATTTCTAAAACTATTTTCATAAAAACAAGTTAAAAAATTGTTTACGTATATTTCCTGCCCTTCAGCTGTCACAGAAACACAAACAGACGTATATGAACATAATTCATATTTTAAATGTATTATACATAACTAATATATTTACTTAATGTGTCAGTAACCATAATTTGACTGCAAAAATTTGAAATGTCATGCATCACACTACTTTTTACTAAAAGAAATTTGATTACATTAATTACTTTGTAATCATAGATTACACCAAACACTGGTAACAAGAGCCATGAAACTAGCACAGCTATGTTGGAAATCGGTTGCCTGGGACAACTCTTCAATCTACAGTTCCATTTTCATCTTCTTCTGGCTGCTCCCGTTAGGGGTTGTCATGGACCATCCGTGATCCGCATTTGACTTGGCACAAGTTTTAGGCCTTCCTGACACAACCCCCAGTGGCTGTGGGACTCTCACTCACATCTACTGGGAAATTTAGAGTCTCCATCTCACTTAACCTGCATGTTTTTGGACTTGTGGGGGAAACTGGAGCACCCGGAGTAAACCCATGGAACACAGGGAGAACATGCCAACTCCACACAGAAAGGCCACAATGAGCTGGGACTCGAACTCAGGGACCTTTTAATTTGAGAGGATGGTACTAACCACTGAGCCACCCCTAGTCAATTCTACAGTTTAGCATTCAATAATAAAATCTATTTGACAGCAAAAAACAGCAACTAATCAGAAATCAAGTATTTCAGAAAGCCGTGTGATAAATTTGTATAATGACCACTTACCTATTTGTGTAGGAGTATATCCTTAAAGATCGAAATAAATATGTAAATCAGTGTGTGTATTTATTTTAGACTTTAGACAATTTTTTTTTATGACAAATTGTAAATTACGGTAAAGTGTTTGGAAATCAGTTACACAGACTGAGGCAGACAGGAGTAAGGACTCCTAACAGAATTTACATGTCTTTTTCATTACATTAAATGGGTCATGCCATGAGGAATCACATTTTCCTTGATATTTTGACATATAAGAAGTCTTTCTACTGTAAATTACAGAACTCAAAACTTAATTCCCAATGCAATAAAAGCATTTATTGAAACACCTCGCTCTCTGATTCTGTAATATTGTGATGTCACAAAGGGTAATCATTAATTCATGACCACCTCTACAGCAACAGCATCAATGCCTACTTTAAATCAGTGCACCCTTGGCCACTTCCACTGGGGCTCAGTTCATAAACACACACAGATAGAGAGAGAGAGAGAGAGAGAGAGAGAGAGAGAGCAGGGCAAACAGTGTGGCCTTATTACTTACTATACACCAAATGGGACCCATCTGGACTATTGTGAATTATTTCTGCATATAAACATGGACTGCACAGACGTCTTTGACTGTTGTCATGTCTCTGCATTGCTTTTAAAAGATGCCGTGTCAAATTACAACCAGAGCACATGAGCAGGACAGAGTAGTGATAATTGCACCTGAGCGGAGAACGTGTTTTTTAAGATTCCTCTCGGCTCGCTCAACCCAGAATGTGCTTCACAATATGCTGGTTTGGGAACCTGCGAAAAAAGCAATAGGCCTGAAAGAGTTCAAACATTGTTTTAATGAAGTTGCAAACCTTATAGCCAACATGCAAAGTATTAATCAAAGTTAAGAACGAGGAAATTGAAGTGTGGAGAGACCGTGAGAATGAGTAAATATTCCTTTCTGAAATGCATCATGTTGACAGAGAGCATGAGGATGTGCTACACGAACATGGTAGTGCAGCAAAAGGTGAGCTAGTAGGCTACATTAACATTCAATATTAAATGAATAGATAAGTAGATAGTAAGGTATCTTGTTGTTTTGCAATTATGTCAGTGCAGCTGCCAGCTAGATGCAGGCCCGGTTCTGCGGGGTTGCGAACATAGAGCACCCTCAATTGAATATGTAAGCTGGATTAAACTGTATATTGGCAGGAACTGCCATGCTCTGCAGTGGTGTAGGTAGTAGGGCATGTGGCTCTGGAAAGTAACGCATTGGACCCGAATTCAAATCCACCTTTTGCCGAACTCGCTCTTTTCCCATCACATATCATTGCATTTATTTTCAATAAAAATGAATAAAATATTTGTGGAAATAAAGTGCCTAACGACTGTTTAATACTAAAGTGTTTATCGGTTAGGTGTACGGAGGGCTTTATTGTCCATTTAATCATTTTTATTAATATAGCCATTTACACTATGTTATTATTGCTTAGACTGCATTTTTTACTTTATTACTACATCCTGTTAATGTACAACAATACTGAGGTGCAAATAGTATCTGCCATTATTTATAAGTATAAATAGCATATAACAGCTATTTGCACTTATTGCAAAGAACTGTTACTTTTATATAGTGTAAATAGAATATATCTCTCTAGAATCTTAATCCGGGTCTGGTGGAGTGTCCGCTTCACTCACATCCTCTGGTACAGGTTTCATGTAGATCTAAAAATGACTGTGACTATTTTGACTATCAAATGAGAGTCACTGACTTACTGTCATTTCTGCTACTGTTTATTATTCTGATGCTGTAATGGAGACAAGAATGAACAAAACATACAGTATACACTAACTCTTATTAAACATGATATCCTGACAGGGATTTATTTATTACACAAATGTACACACACACACACAAACCTTTTCACAGTTTTTGATTTTCATTTAGACATTGTTTAGTTTGTTTAATAAGAGTTTTCCACATGAGGACTGTCACCACAATGTGTTTGATTTCAGATTTTACTGTCCTTGTGGGGACATTTTAAGCAGAAAAACTAAAATAAACCGGACTTTTTCTGTTTATTTGCTTGATCCTTTTGTTTACTGATTTTTCTGACGAATATGTTTATCTATAGACCAAATGTTTTGAATTCTGTAACCAGTAGTAACACAACACTCACATTCAAAAACTCTGCTGTCTTTATTTACATACACACGCCTGCAGCTATAGACTCTCTTACACTAAAGGTCAATGTCACCATCAGATGAGAAATCTGTTGGCTGAGAGAGGAAACATATTTCATTAGGAAGAAACACAATGAACACAATGTTTTGAGTGATACACGCACACTTGATGGGAGGAGCTGAAGAACAGATCCAGAATATCAGTATGAACTGATGAGGGGGGGTGAATCCTTCATCTTTAACTAAAATCCATTAGCATTTTTCTGTTTTTAATTTCTCTCATAGTTGATTTGTTGACTGTTTTATGTCCAGACAAACTGGTTTTGGTTAAACAGAATCTGAGCTGGACAGAAGCTCTGAGATACTGCAGAGAGAATCATGTGGATCTGGTGTCATTTAACAGATTCAGCATTGGGTGATAAATGTGGTTAAAAATGCCTTTCACTGCTGAAGTATGGTTGGGTTTACGCCACTATTGTGCCATGAACATGTGGATCTGGTTGAGGGTGTTATCAGAACAGGGCTGCTGGTCACGGGACAGGAGTGGAAGACTGTAATGATGGATAAAGTTGGAGCCGTTCAGTCTGGAGGACAGCCTTCCTCAAACTCACAAACTCAACTTCATCTGCACCAACTATGAAGGTACTAGAGTGAAGATACAGTATACATACTGTATACAGGGACATATTCTAGGTGAAGTGTTTCGTTCTACTATACAGGAAAACACAGCAAGCCTAGTTGTACACAGATGTCTTGTCCAGTGTTCTTTTGGGGGTATAAACACTACTGCGCTCTGGGACACTGGTTCACAACTCTCTATTATGGAGTCTGAAGGGAAAAAAGACACCTACCTGCCATAAAGGTGAGACCAGTGAGGGAGCTACTTGAATTGAGAGAGCTCAACCTAACCACAGCCAATCTGACAAACATTCCTTCTGAAGGCTGAATGGAAGTTGCTTTCTTTCTGGCAGGAAACACTGAAACAGGAGTGGGGGACAGACCATAGTGCCCATTCTCATTGCCTGCAGTGAACTTGAAAGGTCAGTGTGGAGCGGAGGGGGGCGGGGCCGGTTGGAATATCACGCGCCCGGTCCCCAATCGGCCTGATGAGGCGCGCGAGGGATAAAGGCGGCCGGTGACGATGGTTCGAGAGAGAGAGAATTACGGGCATGTCCGTCATGTGTGTGTTTGTGTCCTTGTTTTAAGTTTCTCATTAAAATATGATTTATATTGACAAGCTGGTTCTCGCCTCCTCCTTGCCCGTCCTTTAACTCTGTTACATTGGTGCCGAAGCCCGGGAAGGAAGAGGGATGCCCGTCGCAGAGTCCTCGACACTGCCGTCCACCCTGGGGAGCGCCGCTGCCATCTGCCGGGTGACGGAGTAGCCCGACCGCCCAGATGCGGGGCAAGTGGGGACTGGATACCCCGACTGCCTGGAGCGAGGGAGCCACTGCCGGGGGCGGAGGAGTGCCCTGCCATCCCCAGAGATGCGGAGGGGTCGAGGGAGACCGCTGTCCGCGAGGGGAGGAGGGAAGAAACTCTCCGACTGCCCGGAGCGGTAGAGCCGCTGCCAGGGGCGGAGGAGTGTCCACATTTGCTGCCAGAAAAGCGGAGGCGCGTTCTGCCCACTAGGGGTCGAAGGTTTCACTCCGGTTCGCCCGGGGTTGGAGTGTGGAGGAGTGTTCGAGGACCAAGTGACGGTACATCAGAGAACCGGTGAGTGAGCTTTTTCTCTCTCTCCTCTCTCTCTCTCTGTCGCACCGTGTTGGCCTTTTCCCTCGCCTATTTTGTTTTGTTGTTGTTGTCTTCCCCTCCTGTCTCCTCCCAGGGTGAGGAAGGCGGGGATGACCAACCGGGACACAAGATACACCCCGCCCCAGGGACAGGGGGGGGTGTACTTCATGCCGGTGGCACCCCGGCCTGAGATAACGCGGAGCGGAGGGGGGCGGGGCCGGTCGGACTATCGCGCGCCCGGGCCCCAATCAGCCTGATGAGGCACGAGAGGGATAAAGGCGGCCGGTGACGATGGTTCGAGAGAGAGAGAATTACGGGCATGTCCGTCATGTGTGTTTATGTTTGTGTGTTTTGAGTTTCATTAAATTATGATTTATATTGACAAGCCAGTTCTCGCCTCCTCCTTGCCCATCCTTTAACTCTGTTACAGTCAGTCATTGGTTTTAACGTGATTGAGGAACTAGTCCAAACTGATGTAGCCCAGCAGGTTCCCTCAAGTCTCTTTGTCCAAACACTGATCTCAGTAATTCGGGTGTCAGAAAGCAAAAGAAGTCTTACAGAAATGCAATAACCACAGGAACTACTATATTGCAAGACTTGGGAGAAAACACATCTTGCTTCCAAGACATAAGGTTGTGAAAGATAGTTGTGGCTTACTGAATATGGGGGCGCTGGATGGAACACACGCAATGATGGAGCCCAATGCAGAGGTGCCATGACCTTAGCAGACATCATTCAGCTCCTGCAGGAGGATGAAGAAAGCATTATGTTGACAGTGGAGAATACCATAGACAATGATAAGATTCTTTAAACCTGTAGAGTTCTAGGGTGGTTGCATACAGAGGATGCTGTCCATCAACTCAAAGTGAAGCTATCCCCTCTGTCTGAAGCATTTCCTCAGCTGTCAAAACGAAGTGGTAATTTACCATCAGAGACACAGCTCAAGGTTAATGAAAATGGGGATTGGGATAAACCACTGGATATCCGTCACCTGTCCTCAGAACAAATAAAGCGGGTGAGATAGTTGCTAAGAGAGGAATGTGAGGTGTTTGCCAAGGATGACTGGGACACAGGTTATATCCCTGACATGAAAATGGACATCCATTTGAAAGATAATATTCCTGTCCGAAACAAATACATACAGGTCTTTCTGATCATGGGTGGATTCAGAAGTCTACATCATTCTATTCATCCCAGTTAGTGTGCGTAATGAAGAAAGATGGAAGTTATCGCTTATGCACTGACAACCGATTGCTGAATGAGAAAACAATCTCTGACCATCATCATTCTCACGGATCCAGGAGATTCTGGAAAACCTTGGGTGCAGGTCTTGTTTTATTCAGGTATTGCAGGTTGTACATTGCTGACTTTGCACAAATTTTAAAGCCTCTATGTGAACTGTTGACAAAATGGAAAGGAAGAACATGTCAAAGAGTAGAGAAAGCCCTTCCTCACAACCACTTCCATCACAACCAGTCAAGTGGATAGAAATATATCAAACCCACCCTGTCAAACCCACCCATTGTGGCATATCCAGACTTTGAGAGGCCATTTGTACTACAAGTAGATGCCTCAGAACAAGGATTAGGGGTGGTATTGTACCAACGGATGGATGGTAAGCTCCGAGTAGTAGGCTATGGGTCACAAACACTGACTCCTGCAGAGAAGAACTTAATTTGTACTCTGTAAAGCTGGAATTCCTGGCACTTAAATGGGCCATCACAGAGACTTCCTTTTCCATGCTCCACACTTCATGGTCTACAGTGATAACAAACTGCTGACATATGTCATGAAATCTGCAAACCTCAATGCCACAGGTCAACGTTGGGGAGAGGAATTGGCTGACTATCACTTTACTCTCAAATAGAGACCTGGAACAGGTCCATTAAAGATTTTGACAGAGAATGTTCCCAGGTGTGCAAACCAGAAGTTCTAAAGTAAATTGTAGGTGCTCTGAAAGCCCAACAAAAGGTATGCTTGACTTTTTCTCTGTATCACCTGCAACACATATGCCTTACTGTATGCGTTACCTGAAGAGCTGAAAGATACATCAGAGATGAACATTCCTGAACTTTGCTAGATGTCCTTTTAAAGCTTCAAAGAGATGATCTGCTAATACTTATATGAATAGGCAAGGCAAGGCAAGTTTATTTATATAGCACATTTCATACACAATGGTAATTCAAAGTGCTTTACATAGAAGAGATTAAAATAAGAATAAAAAATAAGAATAATTGAAACAGTTTATAATAAAATAAAATACAGTACAAACAGTCGGACACACAGTGGCACAGTGCTCATTCAGTAAATGCACAGCTAAACAGATGTGTTTTGAGTCTGGATTTGAATGTGACTACTGTAGGAGCACATCTGATCTCTTCTGGAAGCTGGTTCCAGCTGCGGCTGGCATAATAGCTAAAAGCAGACTCTCCTTGCTTAGAGTGAACCCTTGGTATTTCTAGCTGATGTGATCCTAATGATCTGAGTGATCTGTTGGGTTTATATTCAGTGAGCATATCTGCAATATATTGAGGTCCTAGACCATTGAGTGATTTATATACCAGTAATAATACTTTAAAATCAATCCTAAATGTAACTGGGAGCCAGTGTAAAGACCTGAGGACTGGTGTGAAATGTTCATATTTTCTGGTTCTGCTCAGAATCCTGGCAGCAGCGTTCTGTATGAGCTGCAACTGTCTTATGGTCTTTTGGGAAGGCCAGTGAGGAGTCCATTACAATAATCCACCCTGCTGGTGATGAAAGCATGCACAAGTTTCTCTAGGTCTTGACTGGAAACAAAGCATCTAATTCTTGCAATATTTTTCAGATGATAGTATGCTGATTTAGTTATTGCTTTGACATGACTACTGAAACTAAGGTCTGACTCTAGAGACACACCAAGATTCCTGACTTGATTTTTTGTTGTTTGACCCCTAGCGTCAAGGTATGCATTCACCTTGAGAACGTCATCTTTGTTTCCAAACACAATGACTTCAGTTTTGTCTTTGTTTAACTGAAGAATGTTTTGGCACATCCAACTGTTTACTTCATCAATGCATTGGCACAGGGAGTCAATGGGGCTGTAATCATTAGGTGATAGGGCTAAGTAGATCTGTGTGTCATCTGCATAGCTGTGGTAAGCAATTTGGTTCTTTCTCATTATTTGGCTCATTGGGAGCATATACAGGTTGAACAGGAGTGGCGCAAGAATTGAGCCTTGAGGGACTCCGCATGTCATGGACGTCCACTCAGACTTATGGTCTCCTATACTCACATAATAACCTCTCCCTTCTAAATATGACCTGAACCATTTTAGGACCATCCCAGAAAGCCCCACCCAGTTTTCCAGCCTGTCAAGAAGTATGTTGTGATCAACAGTGTCAAATGCAGCACTGAGGTCGAGTAGTACCAGTACTGATAATTTGCCTGTATCAGTATTTAAGCGAATATCGTTTATTATCTTTATGAGCTGTTTCTGTGCTGTGATGCGATCGGAAACCAGATTGAAAATTGTCAAAGTATCCATTTGAGTTCAAGAATTTGTTCAGCTGATTGAAGACAACTTTTTCAATGATCTTGCCTATGAAAGGAAGATTTGAGATCGGTCTATAGTTGCTTAATATGGTCTTATCCAGATTGCTCTTTTTCAAGAGGGGCTTGACAACTGCAGTTTTCAGGGAGTTTGGAAAACTCCCAGAGAGAAGTGAAGAGTTTATCACTTCTAGGAGATCTGCTTCTAAACAGCTGAACACACTTTTGAAAAAAGATGTGGGAAGTGCATCAAGGGCGCAGGTTGATGTTTTATGGTGCTGTACGGTTTCTTCCAAAATTTTGCCATCAATTTCTTTGAAATCAGACATAGTAACTACTTTCTCAGGTTGTGGTTTGATTTGTCTGACCCCAGCTCAACTCAAGGATGTGCTGATCACCTTTCTGATATTATTGATTTTTTTCAGAGAAGAAAGAAGCAAACTCACTGCACTTGCTGTCTGAGAGCATTTCACTGGGAATCTGGCTTGGGGGGTTTGTCAGTCTCTCTACAGTCATAAAAAGAGTGCGTGTGTTGTTTAAGTTGCTGTTTATAATATTAGAGAAGAAAGTCTGTCTAGCTTTGCCTAGTTCCATATTAAAAGCATGGATGCTGTCTTTGTAGATGTTATAATGGACTACAAGTTTTGTCTTCCGCCACATGCGCTCTGCTTTTCTGCATTGTCTTTTCATATTTTGCACTGCTGTTGAGTTTCTCCAAGGTGCTTTTTGTCTGCCACTCTTCTTCCTGACTTTCACAGGAGCAATATCACCAATTACACTTTAAACTTTTGAGTTAAAAGAATCAAGGAGAAAATCAACAGAGTCAGCAGATATACTTGGTGGACATTTGGGAGCTGATCACATGGTTGCAGCAGCCCGCAAACATTCCTTCTGGCTTAGAATGAGAGAGGATGGAGCATTATGTCACGAAAGTGTGTTGATTTTTAAGACAAAAGAAGCCCAACAGAACAACAAGAACTCCAATCCAAAACATTGAAACAACAGCTCCATTAAAAATAATTTCAATCGACTACCTGCACCTGGAGAAAAGAAAAGGGGGGAGTAGAATACATCCTAGAGATTATAGCCCATTTCACTTTCACTTCCAGAAATAAATCTGGGATGACAGCTGGAAAATATATAGGAAAATATTTGATGATTTCATAATGCCCACCATGATGAAAGAAAGAAGTTTGAGAATAACCTCTTCCAAAAGTTGCAGAGCTACTGTGGGATAAGGGATTCTCGAACATTCCCTTACTATCCCCAAGCCAACCCTGCAGAACATTTTAATAGGACACTGTTAGGGATGTTGAGGACAATGGAGGAGTCAGAAAAGTCTCAAAAAAGTTGTCCAGCTTTTTACTTTATTTATTTATTGTGAGTTTTTGTGGTTTTCCAGTTGTACAATTATTTTGTCATCAACAAAATTGTATGCTGTGATTTTATTGCTTGATTCCAGCATGGGATGCTGATGTCCCGACCATCTTCTAAACCAGAAAGACTTCCTTCCAACTACCTTTACAAAAAATATCATGCTGGTTGATCAGCCTAACAAACTATGTTTTGCTGTTGAAAAAGGTAATGGTATACTGGTCCACCAGCTAGACCAGCACTAAACAACATAAACCAGGATAGACCACCATGGAAATTCACGAGTGTAAGAAGGGAACTGTAGAGGAGTCTTCTGAAAGAGTCTTCACAGGATTTATTTGCCATTTAATGGCAGTGAATAAAGTTTCTGGTCTGTCAAGCTTGAAAAGGAACTTGTGCACCATATTCCAAATCTTTATGAAATTTAAGTCATTGTTCACTTCCAAATCAAACCAAAACATTAATAAAGCACTTACATCAAATGTGGTCACTACGTTGATAACATGAAAACGTATTAGTTCTCATAACATCTTGGGACCAAACGTCATGATGTCATGTCGCAATAACCAATGAGGTTTGATGTTTTCAAATTAGTCACCATGTTTGATTTAAGTGCTTTATTCATTATTTGATTTCATTTGAGAACTATAACGACTGTATTGCTCAAGAAAACATTTGGGTCCTTTTTTAAGCTTTAAAGTGTGGCACTATCCACAGCAATCATGAAAATTGGCCCCACGTGAAAAATGTGTAAAACATTAAACAGACACTTCAACTAGTTTCTTTCTTTTTAAGAGAACGCACTCTTAAAGAGTTGACAAATAATATAATAATATGTTTTTATATTAAAATGAATATGAATATTGGTCACCATTAATTTTTCACCATTTTGAATCACGTATGAGCATTAAGCAGTACACTAAATAGTCCTGATGTGTGACAAATTAATTATTAAAGCATAAATAAACCAAGTACAGTAGTTAGAAATATGAGGTCATAAAAACTGCATGTATAATATTTTGACTAGAATTAGAGGAGTGATGATTAAAACATTGTTAGATGGAGATTTAAATGCATTTCTGTTGAGCTTGAACACTTTTGAAGGTGTGGAATCTGTGGATAATAATAAGATGATGGGTAATCGGGATCCCTGCAATGCACCGTGACATGAATGAATGATTCCCTCTTTGAACTGTTGCCCTCTGGCCGGCGCTACAGAGCACAAGAACATTTTTTACCCTCAGGCCATTTTCCTCATGAACAATTTAACTGCCTCAGGACTCCCCCATAGTGCAATAATGTAAATGCATATCTCATATACAGTGTAAATTCACATATCTTGTTTTTGGTTGTGACCGTCATTGTGGTTACCCGTTCTTTGTTCAAATTCACTAGAAGTATTGTTTACTTGCGCCTGAAGAACTGTGACGGTTTCTGCAGAATCTTGTGGGTACAGATTTCATGTAGGCCTGAACATGACGTGACTATTTTGTCTATCAAATGAGAGTCCCTGACTAACTGTAATGTTCATAATTCTGAAAGTGTAATGAATTAAGAAATGATATTTTCTACCCTGAGACCCTCAGACAAACCTTTCAGGTGATTTCAGATTTTACAGTGTTAATGACAAATGTTTCTATTTTCTATTTTATTTTATTTATTATTATTATGATTATTTGTTTGTTTCTTTGGTTAATGAGTATCCTGATGAATATCTGTAGACCAAATGTTTTGAATTTAGTTTCCGTTTATAACACATGCACATTCACAAACTCTTTATCTTTCCTATTCAAATCAAGCAGCCTGAGAGTCACAACATATTATTATTTTAACACAACAACACACACACACACACACACACACACACACACACACACACACACACACACACACACACACACACACATTGTGTTTCCACATTCTACGGGACTATCACACACACACATGGTTCTATACTGTACACACTTACATTCTATCCCTACACCTAACCCTACCACTAAACCTAAACCTCACAGAACACATTCTACATTTCACATTTCACACACACAATCTAGCATGATTTATAAGCTGTTTTCCACATGGGACACACAACATGTCACCACAAGGTCACACATTTCGGTTTACTATCCTTATGGGACATTTGTCCACACACATACACACACACACACACACACACACACACACACACACACACACACACACACACACACACACACACACACACACACACACACACACACACACACACGAACACACACACACACACAAACACACACACACACACACACACCTACAGCTGAACACTCTGAACACACACTAAAGGTCAATGTCATCATCAGAAGAGAAATCTATTGGCTGAGAACACAAAAAAAACCTAATGAGGAAGAAACACAATGAACACAATGTTTTGAGTGACACACGCACACTTGATGGGAGGAGCTGAAGAACAGATCCAGAATATCAGTATGAACTGATGAAGGAAGAAGACACAGACACACAGGAATTAAGAGAGAAACAGACACAACTAGAGGACGAGAAACTCTCATGATCTTTCATTAAACCAGTAAGACCTGTTCTTTACTCATGACACTGTTTTATTCATAATTCAATTCTGTAATAATTTTATGGTTGTCTTTGTCTCATTAAAGTTTGTTTATTTAATATATCTTGAATTAATCTCTGAACTTCATACTTTCATATCTGAGATTTTAATGGTCTGTATCTCCTCAGAAATGGAGCAAAAAGCATTCATCACTTTTATTCTCTCAGGTGAGTGAGTGTGTGTACTTTCTTTCTTATGATTAGTTTGATACTTGTGAATTGTGAGTTTGTCTCAATATTTTTCCTCTTCTCAGCTGTCTTCAGTTCATCTTCATGTGTTGCACGTCAGTATCACTTTGTGAATCAGAATTTGAGCTGGACTGAAGCTCAGAGATACTGCAGAGAGAATTACACAGATCTGGCCACCATCAACAACAAGAATGACATAGAAGATCTGCTGAAGAGTGTGAATGATGGTCAGATTCAACAGGTCTGGATTGGACTGCAGAAGACAGACAGTTATAAATGGAAGTGGTCTCTGGGTGACCCTGCGTTCTACACAGGAAATAATTCACAGTATCGTAACTGGAAACCGGGACAACCGAATGGTGATGGTGACTGTAGTAACATGAATCCTGGACAATGGAATGATTATGGATGTAATAACAATTTACCTTTCATATGTTACAATGGTGAGTGCAGCAGTCTGTGGTGTGAATTATGTGCTGTACACAATCTCTTCATCTTTTAAATAATTTGCTTTTAAAAACATTTGATTGAACAGTGAGAAACAGTGTGATTTATTTACTTCATTATTTGTTCAATGTTAAAATGCTTTCTCCTATCCCAGTTTAATATGCAGTCAAATATACATAAGACATTCACAGGTTGATTTCTGTCACTTTCAACATTGCTCTGTTTGAGCGGCTCGGCCAATCTGATGCAGCGTCATTGATTCAACCAGTGTTGTGAGTTTGGGGTGGGACGATCTGTTTATTTGACCAATGACAAAGAGAGGGTGTATTCAGAAAGCTTTTTGTAAAACATTTTTGCAACTGCATGTTGTGACATAGTGGTGCAGAAATCACATAATTTGTCTCTTAATTACTGTAAATCAAAAGCAAGATTTGTTTATTTATTCTCTTATAAAGACAGCAGTAAAGGATTCATCCCTGTACTTCAGACAATGACGTGGAGAGCTGCTCAGAATTACTGCAGAGAGAATCACACAGATCTGGTCAGTGTGAGGAACCAGAATGAGAATGAACAGATTGATAATATCAGGATTAATGCATTCACAACATCTGGAGTCTGGATCGGTCTGTTCAGAGACTCATGGGAGTGGTCAGATCAGAGTAACTCCTCATTCAGAAACTGGAGGAAAAACAAACCTGATAATTCTGGGGGGAATGAAAACTGTGCATTGGTTTGGGTCAAGTCAGACCGTGGACAATGGAGTGACTGGACCTGTGATAGTAAATCTCAGTTTGTCTGTCATGAAGGTGAGTAGATCTTCTCACAATCTTTTGACTTGCAATAAGTCTTCAAGTATAAAACATAAAAAATCCTTCATCTTTAACTAAAATCCATTAGTGTTTTTCTGTTTTTAATTTCTCTCATAGTTGATTTGTTGACTGTTTTTTGTCCAGATAAACTGGTTTTGATTAAACAGAATCTGAGCTGGAATGAAGCTCTGAAATACTGCAGAGAGAATCATGTGGATCTTGTGTCAGTTAACTCTGAACAGATTCAGCGTCGGGTGATGAATGTGGCCAGAAAAGCCTCCACTGCTGAAGTGTGGTTGGGTTTACACCACTACTGCGCCATGAACATGTGGATCTGGTTGAGGGGGGAGGTCGTGTGTTATCAGAATTGGGCTGCAGGTCACGGGACAGGAGTGGAAGACTGCAGGTATGAACCGAGAGTTGGAGCAGTTCAGTCTGGAGGAGATCAGCGCTGGATCAGCCTTCCTCAAACTCACAAACTCAACTTCATCTGCACCAACTCTGAAGGTACTAGAGTCCATTTGTTGTGTTTAAACTTGTTTACTTTTTCACTCATTAATTGTTTTAATCTGTTGTCTCTCTTGATGTTTTGCATGAAGACTGAATCAAGCTGCTTTCCTTCAATCTTTACCACCAGTGGAGCTGCATCTTCATGTTTGATGTTTTATCATGAATTGTTTTTATCAGTGTGTTAGTTCATTCATTTATCTTGTGCTTGTGTGTGTGCATAATTTTTTTCTTTATTGTGTTATTACAGATGTATATTAATCCTTCTCATGTTTCAAATTCCAACATCTAATTATCATTTGAATGTTATTTTGCCGCTGAAGCATTTAAATAATCATGTTCCACTTCCTGTTTCATAAATATTTCTGTATCAATGAAGACATTCTTTTCTCCCAATGTTCTGCTCAATTATCTTTTATGTGTTTTGGGTATTTTGTGTCTTGATTAAGTTTGAAATGTGTGTTAATAAATAATCTAAATTACACAGAAAATGTTGGTGTTTTTCTTGGTTAAAAATTTTGGACACCTAACATAAAGTGCATGCAACATGCTTTTTGAAATGACTGAACTCTTCCGTGAACTCGCCGATGTCACATTAGAGCTACGTGATTTAAATTTAATAAAGGTTTTATCATCAATGTATTTTTTACACAAATGTATCAATTTGCTTTAGAACACATTCATTGATCAACTGGAGTCACGTGGATTATTTTAATGCTGCCTAAATGTGACTTTTGGACCGTCAAAGTGCTGGCACCTGTACAGAGTCCTGGACGGAAGCGCCAATTTAAAGTTAAAAAGTTTTATTTATAGACTTGTGTAAACCTATTGTTTCGCTTAATCGATTGCCTGTTGCTTTCGATTTCTGCTTTGGGATAAAGTGTCATATAACTGCTAGTCAGTTTCTCAAAGACAAATCCACACTTTATCAATAAGTAAACCATAAAAAACTGACTCTAGATTAGTGGTTGCGGATAATATCTTCCAACATTGCTTGCTGCATTCATGCACAGAGAAAAAAGCAATAAATTATTGTACATTAGAAAAGATTTCTTAATGGAGTTTAATTCATTCATTAAATCTTTATTATTTGTTTTGGGAACATTAAACATGATTTCATCTAATATATACAGTATTGGACAAAATCTCACTTTATGCATGAAGAATATTTTTCATGGTTAAACTCTGCTGTACATATAAAGAGCGCATGTGCAAGACATGATCGTTTGATGCATATAAAGTCCAGATTCACTTTATGCTGCTTTAAAAATATTAAAGAACCCTTTAAAACTGAACACAAAATTAGGATGAGAAATTGCTCATTTTTATTTACAAACCCAAATGCATTAAATTAGTATGTATGAAATCTACAGTTAATCGTTCCATGGAGACAACTGAAGAACAATTATGAATTTCACTTTTACATGTAATATTTTTCCTGATACAGTCCATGTTTTCATTATTGCCATAAACGACTCAAACAAACTTTAAAGTTGATTGTAAGATTCTTCAAACCAGCACAGTTCTAGGGTGGTTGCATACAGAAGATGCTGTCCATCAACTGGAAGTGAAGCCATCCCCTCTGTCGAAAAACTAAGTGGTGATTTACGCAGCTCAAGGTTAATGAAAAAGTTCCTAAACGTAATTTCAGGAGGAGCGAGTCCATCTAATCCAGGGGTCCCCAAACTACGGCCCGCGGGCCGAATACGGCCCGCCCCCACATTTGGACCGGCCCTCTGAACAATGCCATGCAGAGAAATATTTTTACAATTTAATTTTAAATATGTTTTAATCATATCATATTTGTATTTGATAATACATATTGGCTTTCAAAATAAAATTTCCCTTAGTTATAATTATTAAAGTAGCCAAATTATTTGTTAGATTCACCCGGATTAACGTTCCATCGTGATCGAGCGGGTGCACGCAATCCAGCAAGAAAATTTAAAGTGACAACAAAATGGCCAAACGGTTGGGAAAGAGAAAAGTTGATTCAGAATGCAGGGCATTTAACCAAAAGTGGACAAGTGATTATTTTTTTGTTCAATGCAAAGAAATGGCTGTTTGCCTCATCTGTCAAGAAACAGTCTCCGTGTTCAAAGAATACAATCTGCGCCGACAATATGAAACCCGCCACAGAGACAAGTATGCAAGTTTACGAGGCCAAATGAGAGCAGACAAAGTGTCGAAGCTAAAAAGTGGCCTATCTGCTCAGCAAAATACGTTTGTATGGCAAACCCAGTTGAACCAGTCATCCATTCGAGCTAGCTTTCAGGTAGCTAAACTGATTGCAACCTGCGGTAGGCCATTCAGTGATGGTGAGTTCGTAAAGAAATGTATGAATGCTGTTGCGGAGGAGGTGTGCCCCGATAAGAAAGACGTCTTAAATGCGGTGAGTCTGTCCGCAAGTACAATCACCAGACGAATTGAAGAAATGGGGTATAATGTATATGCCCAGCTGAAGGAAAATTTAAAGAATTAGATTTTTTTTGCATTAGCACTGGATGAAAGTAATGACGTGCAGGACACGGCACAGCTGCTCATTTTTCTTTGCGGCGTTAGCTCAAACTTTGAAGTGTCCGAGGAGCTGGCAGCCCTAAAAAGTCTCAAAGGTACTACGACAGGGGAGGATATTTTTGGTAAAGTGTGCCAAACGATAGAAGAGTTGGATCTAGACTGGTCTAAGCTGGCCAGCATCACGACTGACGGAGCTCCTAGTATGGTTGGCGCGTCAAGGGGACTGATAGGAGGCATGAATAGAGAAATGGAGGAAAGAGGTCTCATGCCCCTTTACAAGTACACTGCCTAATTCACCAGCAAGCACTGTGCTGCAAAGTTCTGAAGTGGGAATCGATTATGAAAGTGGTGATGTCATGTATAAACTTCATCAGAGCAAACGGACTTAAACACAGGCAGTTCCAAGTCTTTCTGTCCGAGCTAGAGTCTTCTCACGGAGATGTGCTTTACCACACAGAAGTCCGATGGTTAAGCCGGGGCAGAGTTTTGAGGCGTTTTTACGAGCTGCTACCCGAAATCAATGTTTTTCTTCTGACAAAGGGCAAAACTGTCCCAGAACTGATCGACACAAAATGGAAATGGGACCTCGCCTTTTTAACAGATGTGACAGAAATGTTGAATGGCCTCAACGTGCAGCTCCAAGGCAAGGGAAACTAATATGTGACATGTATTCCCACATAAAAGCATTTGAGGTGAAACTAGCACTGCTTGTGGGACAAGTGCAAAAGCAAGACTTCACCCATCTCCCTGTTACCCAAAGCCTCTCAGCTGAGAAACCAATGGTCCCATTCCCAGCTGAAAAGTCAGTGGAAGCGCTGGAAATGCTGAAGGCGGAGTTTGATGTGCGATTCCGTGAGCTACATGTCCACGCTAAAGAAATCCGCCTTTTTCAGAACCCTTTTGCTGCTGACATTGACGAAGCCCTGCCTTCTTATCAGTTTGAGTTGGCTGAGTTACAGAACTGTGATGTTCTGAAAGACGCGTTTAAGCCCAACAGTCTCATTGAATTCTATACTGCCCTCCCTAACGAGACCTACCCAAACATCAGAAGGAATGCAATGAAGATGTCCACACTTTTTGGCAGCACATATATCTGTGAGCAAACCTTTTCACGCATGAAACTGATGAAAAATCCGATGAGATCAAGACTCACTGATGAACATTTGCATCAGTCTTTGAGACTGGCTGTGACAGGAATGGAACCTGACATTGGACTTCTCACCAGCCAGAAACAAGCCCATAGTTCACACTGATTAGCCTAATACACATGAGTAAGTAAATAATTTGATTTCAATAGCAATGAATATGAAAAAATGTCATTACGATAGTAATAATGCTCTTTTAATAGGCTATATATCACTTGATATGTATGGTGCATAAATAATAAATGAATCTAGCATTAGGAGGCATAATACTGTAAATCCATTTAAAATCATAATAAAATCTCCACAATAAATCACTCCGGCCCATGCCATTTTCTGTTAGACTACGGCCCTCCATTATAGAAAGGAAAAATGAAAATTGAAAATATCATATTTCCAAATTTCACTAAATTAAATGTCAGTCATTTTTAAATACCAAGGAGTTGTTGTCATGGTGAAACCTCCAAACATTTGGTATCTCTGAAAAGCCCTGAATGTGCTCTTTAAAGGACACCCAGAATGTCAAGTCAAGTCACCTTTATTTATATAGTGCTTTTTACAATACAGATTGTTTTGCATTTTTCATAGAGAGCATATGACATAATTTAGATATATTTTTAAGATTTAAAAATGCAGTTTTACAGATAGTTTTTCGAGTCTATTTAAAAGAATGTTGTGGTCGATAGTGTCAAACGCAGCACTAAGATCTAGTAGCACTAATAGAGAGATACAACAACAATCGGATGATAAGAGCAAACCATTTGTGACTAATGAGAGCTGTCTCAGTACTATGATACAGTCTAAATCCTGATTGAAAATCCTCACAGATACCATTTCTTTCTAAAAAGGAACATAGTTGTAAAGATACTGCCTTTTCTAGTATCTTTGACAGAAAAGGTAGATTCGAGATCGGCCTGTAATCGACTAATTCTGTAGGATCAAGTTGCGTTTTGTTAACAAGCGGTTTAATCATAGCCAGCTTAAACATTTTTGGTATGTATCCTAATGACAAAGATGAATTAATGATATTAAGAAGAGGATCTATGACATCTGGAAGCATCTCTTTCAATAGTTTAGTCGGTATAGGGTCTAACATTCGATTTAGATGATTTAACAAGTTTATAAAATTCACCCTCTCCTATAGCAATGAATGAGCCGCCATGTTGTCAAAGAAATTCACTAAAATTCACTAAAATATTATGTCCACTACAGAGGACACAAGTCTATTCCTGTGTCCGATGAGGATACTTTATAATTTACATAAAATGTTATTTACATAAACGTTTTATGTAAATCAGACCCGTCGCCAGACCTCAGTCTTAAGGGGGGCATATGAAATGACCAGGTAGCGAATAGCCTACACGACATTACATAGAAGCACTGTTATGAATAAAAAACACTTGACTTTACAACATATTAGATGTAACACCAGAAGCATCTCTCAAACATTGCATTTTAAAGCAGTCAACAGAGGGATATGCATCGCCATGAGACACACACACACATGCACGCACGCACGCACAGAGACATTGAACCTACCGGTACTTTGAGTGGAGGCAGCGCTATTGGTGGGCTTTTGAACCACTTAGGGCCTACGGGTATCCATGACAAACTGAAGCGAGTAAAGGTCCTTGCAGACTGATTCCGAAATTCGCGTCCGGAATTTTCCCACGTTAAAAAATAAATACAACCTCATGTTTAGTCAATCACTCTTACACACTGCCTCCGAAACTTTCGTCCGTCATAAAAAATTTCGGATTGCGTTCGATTTTCTGTAGCAAGCATTTTGAATGGTGTTCACAATTCAGAGCCACCAAATCACGAATGCGAAAAACAAATTTCGGACTCAGTGTGCAAGAAGCTTAAGCCGGCGAAAACTCATCCATCTTTCAAAAACGCGTGGTAACTGTTGAGCGGCTACACTGACGTAGGCTACGTCACGTACATAGCCTAACTTTCTTTTTAGTAAGGTCGTGATAGGCTGTTGCAGTGTAGATTTCCATCAGTCAAACAAAATTACACCATTGTTTCTTTATATTTTTAATGTTTTAATGATAAAGAATGCAACATTAATGCAACACAAAATTAGCAACTATGATAATATAAAATTTAAATTAAAGTTATTTTTTAAAGAGATCTGTGCCTCAAGTGGGGGCACAAGCAAACAACAACAACAACAACAACAACAAAAAAACAATACAAAAAGATTAAATTGAAAGAGAAACAGACTATAATGTACATAGTTCTACAACAAAATGTACATAAATCTCAGTTACTTGGCATATGTACTGCATCAACACAAGATGCCAAACTACACTGGTTTAAAAAGCAAGTTGGTATTTATCAGAAGTTATTATATTTTTACACATTTTTCATTTTAACACAATATTAACCATTTGTGAAGCTTTCCACTAAGGAAGACACGGGAACCAGCATCGGCTTCAAGGTAAGATTCTTTAATTACACACTTTCTGTTCGATACACAATTGTACAACACACGTTCTTTTAGTTGCTACTCTGGGTGTAGGCACTCTCTTTTTTCCGAGGCTCTGTGGCTGCTGCTCTTTTATGCCGCTCTCCTCATGCTTACTGCAATTAGACACAGGTGTTAGACATAATTTAGCTCAGGTGTAAGCGCCCTTACCGCTTTTCTCTCCCGGACGGGCGCTTGACCACACCCCCGCTGCCACACCATTCTAATTCATTCTTATCTTTTCTTTAATGCATAAGATGAACTCACCATTTTTCCATGTCGTGGATTTCTTGGAACGGGGAGAGGTGGAAGTAGTAAGCAGTAGGTGGATGGCTGGTGAGGATGCTTGCAATTGGCCACCTTATAAATTTCCTAATTATATAAAAAGAGCTCAGCTGCAACATGAAAAACCAGGAGCGGACTAGGAAACATACAAAGTCCGCTCACTGTACAAAACAAGTAAGTCATTTAGAAAATGTTGCTATACATTTCAGAAACAGTCATTGTTTGTCCCGCGAAAATAGTTCCAAAATAACGCCACAGCAGAACGGTTGCGCGCCTGCGTCTCCAGCGAAGAGTTTGAATTTGAATGTGCACACTGCACACAAATATGTTAAACTGAAACTCAAATGTGGATGTTGAAAATACATAAAATTGACATCAAACATCTAAATATTATAACTATTTCTTTATATAAAGCATTTGTGTATCTTTAGAAGTCAAGGAATTCACAGACAGCTGTTAATTCATTGATAATAGATTTGTTGTGTAATAGAACTTTGTGACTATTTGTTGAAAGTCTAAAAAACTTAGTTGAAATCTTTTAATATTTAGTTTCACCTTGTGTATCTAAGGGTCCCTTAAGAATTTTTAATTTGTAGAAATGTAATGACAAATGTTCAGCTTATGATAGCTCACAGAGTCCTTGTTCATTGTTCTGTAGCAGATTATGAGAAAGCCAGACAGAAGTCCAAAAAGGCTGAGACATCCTCCTGTCTCAATTCACAAACTGACAGCATGCTAGGAAAATGTAATCGCAAAAGGAAGTAAGTTTAATGGTTTTTCGCATTGATTATAAAACTTACACAGGAGAAAGAAGTACCCAGAGTGGGAATGTAGAGTGTGAAATTTCAGATTACAAAAATCTAGGATTAAAGGTGACTTTGTAACTATGTGACTTTTATTTACACCAGACCAAACTCATGGTACCTTGATCAGGGCCACTCTTCTGAAGAAGAAATTATTAAAAGAAGAAAGGGCTCTGTACCGATTCCACCATCCCCACCGTCCCCACTGCTGTTGACACCATTTCAACAAATTTCACCAGCCCCGCCCATTCCCCCTGCACCACCTGCCCCACCAGGACCAGTTCTGTCAGGTCTGTCAAGAAGGCAAACAATTACACGTAAGCACTGATTTCAGGTTTTTACGTCTCATGAAAAGTGGATATTGTTGGATTAGTTGCACAAGTTCAAGTATACAAATCAAATCAAATCAAATCAAATCACTTTATTGTCACACTACCATGTACACAAGTGCAACAGTAGGTGAAATTCTTGTGTGCAGTTCCGAGCAACATAGCAGTCATGACAGTGACGAGACATATACCAATTACAATAAACAACATACTTACACAAAACAATTTACATATCAAATGTACACATACTTACACAAAACAATTTACAAATCAGATGTACACATACTTACACAACACAATAATTATATACAATGCAGAATATAGAACAGAATATACAATACAATACAATAAGTGGGAGTATATGAAATATATATGTGTATATATATATATATAGCAGTTGTATTGAGGAGAATATGTTGACAGTCCAGTGTGAGATTATAGATTAATAAAGTGCAGTGCTAATTATTGATCCTGATAGATCAAGAGTTCAACAGTCTGATTGCTTGGGGAAAAAGCTATCATGTAGTCGGCTGGTGCGGGTCCTGATGCTGCGATACCGCCTGCCTGATGGTAGCAGTGAGAACAGCCCATGACTTGGGTGACTGGAGTCTCTGATGATCCTCCGAGCTTTTTCACACACCGCCTGGTGTATATGTCCTGGAGGGAGGAAGCTCACCTCCGATGATGTTCCTGGCAGTTCGCACCACCCTTTGCAGGGCTTTGCAGTTGTACGCGGTGCTATTGCCGTACCAGGCGGTGATGCAGCCAGTCAGGATGCTCTCTACAGTGCTGGTGTAGAACCGTGTGAGGATGTGGTGGTTCATTCCAAACTTCCTCAGCCGTCTCAGGAAGAAGAGGCGCTGGTGAGCCTTCTTCACAACGGCCTCAGTGTGGACGGACCATGTGAGTTCCTCAGTAATGTGGACACCGAGGAACTTGAAGCTGCTGACTCTCTCCACCGGTGCTCCATTGATGGTGATGGGGCTGTGTTCTCCGTCTTTCTTCCTGAAGTCCACAACAAGCTCCTTGGTTTTACTGACGTTGAGGGAGAGGTTGTGCTCCTGACACCAGCGTGTCAGAGTGTGCACCTCCTCTCTGTAGGCTCTTTCATCATTGTCAGTGATCAGACCTACCACCGTCGTATCGTCAGCAAACTTAATGATGGCATTGGAGCTATGTGTTGCCACACAGTCATGTGTGTACAGGGAATACAGGAGTGGGCTGAGAACACAGCCCTGCGGGCTCCAGTGTTGAGGGTCAGTGATGAGGAGGTGTTGCTGCCCATTCTAACCACCTGACGTCTGCCTGACAGGAAATCCAGGATCCAGCTGCACAGCGAGCTGTTTAAGCCCAGAGCCCGGAGTTTCTCATCAAGCTTGGAGGGCACTATGGTGTTGAATGCTGAGCTGTAGTCTACAAACAGCATTCTCACATATGTGTTCCTTTTTTCCAGGTGGGAGAGAGCAGTGTGTATTGTAGATGCAATGGCATCATCAGTGGAGCGGTTGTTGCGGTAGGCAAACTGCAATGGGTCCAAAGAGGGGGCAGAACAGAGCAGATGTGATCTCTGATTAACCTCTCGAAGCATTTGCTGATGATGGGGGTCAGAGCAACAGGACGCCAGTCATTTAAGCATGTGATTATAGCTTGCTTCGGTACAGGCACAATGGTTGATGTTTTGAAGCATGTGGGGACTACAGACAGGGAGAGGGACAGATTGAAAATGTCCGTAAAAACACCAGCCAGTTGATTCGCGCACGCTCTGATGACGCCGCCCGGAATGCCGTCTGGACCCGCGGCTTTACGGATGTTCACCCGTCGGAATGATCGGGTTACATCCACAACAGAGACGGAGAGTGAATCAACCTCTGTAGCGTCAGCAGCGAGTGCTCTCTCCGCGAGGGCGGTGTTACTGTCCTCAAAGCGAGCATAAAATGTATTAAGTTCGTCCGGGAGAGATGCAGCGGTGTTCATGGCGGAGACTTTATTCCGCTTGTAGTCCGTGATTGTGTTAATTCCCTGCCACATACTTCTAGAGTCAGTGGTGTTGAACTGGCCTTCAAGCTTGTGCCTGTACTGGCGTTTAGCTGCACTGATAGTGTTACGGAGGGCATAACTGGCTTGTTTACGCTCCTCCGTGTTAGGAGAATTAAAGCGGAGGTCCGCGCAGTGAGTGCCGCGCGAACATCGCCGTTAACCCATGGTTTCTGGTTGGGGTATATCCGTATAGTTTTGGTCGGAACAACGTCCTCTACGCACTTCCTGATGAAACACGTTACGCTGTCAGCGTAAACCTCGATGTCGTCATCAGAGGCGGACCGGAACATCTCCCAGTCCGCGTGATCAAAACAGTCTTGTAGCGCAGAGTCTGATTGGTCCGACCAGCACTGGATCGTTCTGAGGGTGGGTGCTTCCTGTTTCAGTTTCTGCCTGTAAGCGGGCAGAAGCAGAACGGAAGAATGGTCCGATTGCCAAATGGGGGCGGGGAGGGATTTGTAGCCTTCCGGAAGGGAGAGTAACAATGATCCAAAACCCGGTCCCTCGTGTGTTGAACTTTATGTGTTGGTGGTATTTTGGGGCGATTGCTTTGAAGTTGGCTTTGTTAAAGTCCCCGGCAACAATGAACGCAGCCTCAGGGTGCGCGGTTTCCTGCTCACTTATACACCCATACAGTTCCCTGAGTGCCCGGTCTGTGTCGGCTTGCGGGGGATGTACACAGCTGTGATGATAACCGCTGTGAATTCCCTCGGCAGCCAGAATGGTCGACACAGAAGCATGAGATATTCCAGATCAGGAGAGCAAAAAGACTTGATGAAATGTACGTTCCTCTGATCACACCATGATTTGTTGATCATAAAACATACACCACCACCTCTGCTTTTACCAGAGAGGTCTTTCGCTCTGTCCGCTCGGTGCACGGAAAAGCCCGTGATTTCGATGGCCGAAGTCTGGAATCTCCGTAGACAGCCAGGTTTCTGTAAGGCACATAACGCAGCAGTCCCTCGTCTCTCGTTGGAAAGAGATCCGCGCTCTCAGCTCGCAGAGTTTGTTGTCCAGAGACTGAACATTTGCCAGTAGTATACTGGGTAGCGGGGTCGATTTGCACGACGTCTTACTCTGATGAGAACGCCGGCTCGTTTTCCTCTTTTCCTTCTGCGTTTCCGCGGCCGAGCAGCACAGACAAAGGGCTCCGCCGGCGTGTTTGTAAACAGCGGGTCGGCATTAAGGAATTTGAAGTCCGGTTTTCGATGTGTGATTGTAGAACTAATGTCCAAAAGCGTTTGTCTGTCGTAAACAATAAGGCAGACAACATCCAAGACAAAAAAACAAAGAACTGTAAACAAAACAAACAATAAACCGCAGTGTTGTAACGGAGCTCGCAACGCAGCAGCCATACTCGGCGCCATCTTGAGTCCAAAAAAAAAAAAAAAGTATACAAATTATGTATACAAATTATGTATACAAATACAGTATACAAATTATGTTACACAATAATTGTAAATTAACAGTACATTAATGAGTACAATGAGTTTGTTACTTTTTTCAAGATTTCATATTTTCTCTGTCTCACTGTTTCCTTGTCTGTCTGTCTGTCTCTCTCTCTCTCCAGCAACAGAACGTCACATAATTTCTCAGTTAGAACACCTGAAAGGAGAGGTTGCTGTCATAAAGCAATTACTATTTAAGCTGACCAAACAGAGCTCTCTGGATGCAAACCTGCCAGAGGGTGTCCATTTGCCTCTGAAAAGCATGATGGACCTTCAAAATGTAGAAAGCAGACTGAAAGATGAGGCGTGCTACAGTGCAATGGTACACTTGGTTTTATTAAATATTTGGTATTTAACACCTCTTTAAAAGCCTGCTAAATTAATAAATGCATTTAAATAAATAAAGTTTTGTACTTTTTCACTACAGTTTCAGTATAGCTGTACTGTGAATATACTAATGTGTTACTGCTTTAATTTAGGCAAAGTATCTGGCAACAGTTGGGGGTACAAGCCCAACCTCCAACACCAGACGTATCCTGGTCTGCATGCTGACCACCTCACTTGCCCAGCAACTGTGCTAGAAGGGCTCTGGCCAGAAGATGGCCTTTGGGCAGATGTTGGTCTGCAAAGCAGTTATAGGTACAGTATATAATGTTTATATGTGATAAGCCCGTATAACAGGAATAAAAATGAAAAAAAAAAAATAAATGGGAAGGAAAAATCAGTAGTCAGGTGTAAATGTACAGTAAATGAACAATGTTTGATCTAGCTCCATGTTTCCTGTAGCCAGTAAACCTCGTCAAAGTGCAAAGGAGGTTGAAATGGCGTAACAGTACTTGAACAACCCTTATTTTGTTTTTAACATTTGTATTTCAATTGATCCTTTCTCACTTAGATGCTGTGACAAAAAGCAGCCAAGCCACTGCATGCGAGGTGGAAGCGTCCATAAAAACGTGGCTCCGTAATGCAAAGGACAGAGATGGGGGAAGGCAAGGAAGTGCCAGAACTGCAGTGAGGGAAATACCTACTGAGGGGATTGGTTTTTAATTTACTTTCATATGTGTTTTAAGTATTCTGTGGTTCTGTTTTTGTGTGTTTATTGCTGTTTTAAACTGCTCTATTGCTTTTTTTATTGCTGGTTAAAAATAAATCTCAATGTATTATTATTAATTATAATTATTATTAATGTCTGTAAATAAATTATTTAAAAAAAGACATGACCCTCGATTTATTGCTGCTACCTTTAACAAGTGCAATTGTTCTGTATATAGTAAAGTACCCACACTCCGTGTGCTCAAACTTTGCACCTACACCCACAGTGTGCCCACATCCAGCCCACATGAGGGCCCAAATGCAAAGTATTTGACATCCTCCGGATCGACATCTTAAAGGATGTATCGTGTTGTGAAAAGCTCTCACGAGCTCACCACCAGATAAATGCTAAATAGCCTGTCAACAGTGATCAGACGCCGTCTTGTTTAAATAATTACTTTAAAAAACGCACAGGAAAATACACGATTCCCACCGGGTCATCACATTACGCGTCGTGAAACAACCCCAAAATGTTTTATCAATTTAACACATGTTACTGTTTTAAATGATTATTTAAAAGTTAAAACACACGCATACTTCCTAAGCGAAAATGCTGATGTGAATTGAACAGTGTGTTTACGCTCCGCCCACTGGAGGGGGCTCGTGATCATTTCTAAGCCCAATATCAATTTGGACGCGTTCGTGAAAGGACTGAACAGATATTATGTAAGATTCTTTGTGTTAAAGGTATATTTTATAATGAATACTATTTCGTTTAAAATTTAAGACATTTAGTTAGCGGTACAACTAAAATGAAATATTGTGTTTGGTAAAAATAATCCTGTTTGCCAAAGTTTAATTTTGATAAACCATTTTTCATCATTTTAAAGTGACTTTGTTGTGCTTACCACCTTGATACACTTTGTTTAAATCACGTATTAGCCTCTGGTAAAAAGTAAAATAATCCTTTTGTCTTTGTTAACCAATCTTCATTATTTAAAGTGAACATCTGAATGAGTTTGCTTCAGTCACTGTTTAGAAACACATTTTAGCCTCTGGTATAAATAAAGATTTAAGTTTGTCATCAAGAATTGCACCCCATTAAAGACACATCATTTAAACACATTTTAAACCTAATAACCACTTTATGTTCTACAATAATAATAATAATAATAAATAAAATGACCCCACACACATTACTTTATCATTGTTTTTGAAAAAACAGATCAATGAATACATCACTGAATTATTTAATCAATCACTATTTTTTAGTCTGAGTTGAGAGAAAACAATTTTTTTTTTGTCATCTCAGTTCTCCATTAAACAATGTACATCATTAAAGATGAATATTTTGTCTACTCTTTTTAAATACACAGATGGGCTCGGCTACAGCATGGGGGTATCAGAACAGCTAACCAAACACTTCATACTACTTCCTGCACAGAACCGCTGACCAAACATTTCATATCACATCCTGAACATCTGCCGAAGGTAGGGTAGGGGACCGGAAGCAAAGGTCAAAGGTACTCCAATTATGTCATCAATCATAACCCATCAATCATTTTTGTCACAAGGTATATAATACTTACTACTTGTATGTGTATCATAGAGCTACTCCTGGTGAACAAGGTTTGAAATGAACATCCAAATGCAGATTTTTTCATGCTGAGTATTTTGCTGATGAACCAGCCACTGTGGAGGGCGACCTGTAAGACTTCTCAGAGTGATACATTACAAGACATTAGACACTAAGGTACGTGTTTGATTAAATGTGATTATATTTTGAAGAACAGATGAAAGAAAAGCCACCAATGCGTGCCTGATTTGATATGTGAGCAGTGAGCTCTGAGTGCAATGAAAGCGCTTCTCCTAGACATGCACAGAGTTCTGGGCCTTGTTTCCCGTTAACTATTGATCTTAGCTGTTAAGAGCATTTTCTATAAGCGATTTTATGAATGTTCGTTATTTTTTATGTGCACCCAGGGTGTGAAACAGCACCTGCCACACGCAAAATGTGACGAGGCTCAATCCAGTTCTCGAGCTCCTCGTCCAAATGTATTTCATGCGCGAGTAATTTTGTGCATCTACCCACAACAGGTGGCTGACCTGTAAGACGTCTCGGAGTGACACGTGACAAAAAATTCTGTTAGAAGAAACGCACTTTATTATATTTTTAAGAACAGACAAAAGAAAAGCCGTCAATGCTCGTGTCTGATTCGCTGTTTGTTCAGAGGCGTGCAACGGGACCCTGTCTCTTGAAACAAGCGCATGTAAAGGGTTGTCACTCATTTTCTCTGTTTCATTCATCTGAAAACTGTTTGGAAGAATAATGTTGTCTATGAGAATGCTGCATATTTTCATACTTTTGTTATTAAATGGAAAAAGTGGCCGCACTATGTATTGTTTATTTTGCACAAATATATTGTTTATTCTGTGCAAAATAAACAATATATGATTAGTGTGGCCACTTTTTCCATTTTATATGTTATCTTTTAGGCCAGCACTCTTAAAATTCATTATATACGCTGAGTGAAGCCTTCTCTCATCCTGACATACTTTTTTTTATTCACACGGTCCAATTTGAATTCTCTATGTCCAAAGGAGATTATTTTGGGAACTCGACAATCATCTGTCATTTTGGCGCAGAAGCAGATCAGTGGCGCTGGCGGGATTACATTTTTGCATATGAATTAATCGATGAGGCAATATTTTTAAACACATTTCATTAAGGTTTGTAGTAAGTTATTGAAAATAATAATAATAATAAAAAAAGACTTTGTCGAGTCATTCAGTTCAAGTCAAGTCTGGAGTCGCTGGTTCTCAAGTCAAAGTCAAGTAGTTTTCTTAATTTAATCAAGCAAATCACAAGTTTTTAAATTTGCGACTTGCGTCAAGTCATGTAACTCGAGTCCCCCACCTCTGTTAAGAGCTACAACTATTAATAAGTTGTCAACTATTTAATCAATCGCCAACTATTCTGATGCATGGGGAGATAATTAATAATAAAATGTTGTAAAACAAAACATGAAAAAGTCCAACTGGGATCTACAAAACAACACTGATCTACAAAATGAGCAATGTACTTACTTAGAATCCCGTCTACTTTAGATTTGTCCAGGAGTGCTTTCCCTTCAGGCACCTTTCCATGTTTCCCAAATGCCACCGCATTTTGGCACTCCTCTGCACTGAAGAATTAGTCAAAAAGAAGATGGAATAAGCGAAGACAGTCCTTCCTTGCCTCTGCATGGATTGCAGCCAAGCGGGTTGAGGACAGGAAGAGGCCGCTATCTGGATACAGATCTTGTTTCCCAGATCTGATTTTTGAAGCCATAACACCAGCCTGAGGTTGTATCTGTTCAACTTTATCCAGAAAGCACTTTAATGTTTCAAGTTGTTCACCACCTGTAACACAGATGATGAATTACTAATTTACAGGAATATAGCAATGTTTAAGAAATCAAGAAAATAAAATGTTTATTAATTAGACTGTGGGCCCTGTTTCACTGGAAAAATGCATTTCCATTTGAATAAAGAGGCCAAAAAACATGGCAGTATAAAATGCAATTGATTTAGTGTTCTTTTATTTTGTTAAACTAAATAATTCCAACTGAATAGAAGATTGCATTGTCACTTTGCATAATGAATTGCCATTTGAATAAATAGGCCAAAAAACTCTGCAATGTCTGCAATTCAATATGGCAATGCCAAATTAATATAGATCTCTGTACTGCACGACTGTTTCTCTTGCGATCGGGAATCTTGAAGTCATTGTGGGTTTCTCACAACATGACGGGGTCACACATTTTTCACGAGGACTCGCAGACGATTCCCCAAACTACGTTTAGTCATGAAAACACATGCGAGAAGTTACGTTTCCAAAATGGAAGGGTTGTGGTCTATGGTGTTTATGCGCTAATTTGCAGCGGAAAAACAACAAAGACAAAAAAATATGTTGTCGAAAAGGTCTAGGAAGATGCGCACCAGAGTGTTGGATGTAAATAAATACGTTTGCAATAAATGTAGGTAGCTGTCTGCTCGTCTTGTGGCTCGGCAAGGACATGTTATTGCTTTGAATTTGTTCGAAAAAACTGAAAAGCTTGTGTAGTCTATGACGGTTTATTCTATAAGAATCTAATGTTCTCATTGGCTGTAGGCCATCACTGCTGTCATTGTCAGTCTCAACACCTCACACTACACGATTTGGAGTCGCCGACTGGTCAAGATATTTAACCTGCTAGATAACAGTCTCCCTGGCATCATAGACATAATTATTAAAATGAATGCATAGATTTGAGATATCGTTGAGATCAAGGATTTATAACACGTATAACAAAGTAAATTGACATTAACCCATCATTGAATTGGTGCTTTTTAGTTTCTAAGAGAATGTATAGCCCTCTATTTGATCCATGGAGGAATAGGCAACCCGAGTTTGAAAAGATTCGACTTCTAATATAAAAACATTCCCTCCTAAATGTTTATATTTTGTGGGAATGCACCCCAAGTGCATTTAGGTTTCCTATCATTTTACTTCATGATTGTCGCTGGAGTTCGAGTGAGCACACAAGGGAGCCCTTCAGCGACAGCTACAGAGCGACTTGGCTACAACGAGCTACAAAATCACTGGCTGTGTGAAAGTAGGATTAACACTGACACCAAATCCACCAAAACAGGCATCTGTTGCAATTGGTCGGGAGGCATGAGCTGTACAGTGTGGGGCTGGTGATGCTATGGATACTGAGGATGGCTGTAGCAAAGTGGGATTTGCTGCCGAGTGGGTGGATACTGGTGAAGAGGCTGGGTGGATAGAGGGTGGTACTGTTGCTTGGTAGGTGATGACGACTGGTTAGGTGGTGACTGGCACTGTAGCCCGGGAGGTGGAGATGACCGGGTAGGTGGAGGCTGGTACTGCGGCCTGGAAAGTGGAGATGACCAGGTAGGTGGAGGCTGGCACTGTAGTCTGGGAGGTGGAGATGACCGGGTAGGTGGAGGCTGGCACTGTAGTCTGGGAGGTGGAGATGACCGGGTAGGTGGAGGCTGGCACTGTAGTCTGGGAGGTGGAGATGACCAGGTAGGTGGAGGCTTGCACTGTAGCCCGGGAGGTGGAGATGACCGGGAAGTTGGAGGCTGGCACTGTAGCCCGGGAGGTGGAGATGACCGGGAAGTTGGAGGCTGGCACTGTAGCCCGGGAGGTGGAGATGACTGGGTAGGTAGAGGGACACTGCAATCCACAGTTTTTGGGTATTGCTGTGCAGAGTTGGATTGAATGGCTTGAGGCAGTGATTTCTGAGCAGCTGCATCTCTTTTTTTAATGTCCTTCTTTGAGACCTTCTTGGCATCCACTGTCTTGTCAGCTATTCCAATGATCCACCGTGGCATTGTAAAACTTGTTGTCAGACCATTTTTCTAGTACTACATCCCCTGGCTTCAGATCTCTGAAGCAAGTAATGGGTTTATCATCTTTGTTCAGTACGTCACAGACCTTAAAATTTAATTGAGCTTTTGAGTAAACAAGTACATACCAAGATATCATAACTTTAATTAAACATACTACTATATCTCCATCCATAAATTAATAAACTACTCTGCATAGGGTAGGGCAATGCCTAATGAACTCTGACATCACAGTGTCCAAAGTGAAACATTGTAATGAACAATGGTATTGGCCCAGGTGGTGAGGGAGTGGTTATTTACTTCACATTTGATGGTATGTTTTTGTTGTATGAATTACATTGATATTTTAGTGTTTTAAAGTATTTTAACCTATTTATGTTTTTCTGGATTTCATCTTGCCACCGGATCGTCCCATACATCACAGTGATCGCATATGATAGTGACCACAACAATATTAAACATACTCAGCGCTTAACTTCTGTTCAGTCTCCTGCTCTTCATTATCACTTCTACTGTGTTTTAATGCAGCCAAAGTCACAATATAGTTCTGTCCTTTTCGGTCATCAAACAACAAAATTACTATGGAGTTGTTTTATTATGGGCCAAAAATCATATGAGTATGGGGAAGTGCACAGTGGTCGGTTCTTGGCCTGTTGTTAATATTTTAGTATTTCATAATTAGTTTAAAATTGTTTAATATGCTGCAAATGAAGTAGCTTTTTATGTTTATTTATAATTAATTTAGGCTACCAGGTAGAGTGAACTCAGCATTTTGTGTAGATTTTTATAATCATAATATCATCCAAAAGTTAAAATGAAGGAAAATAAATGTAAAGACATAACATCAAATTAAAAATATGTGCAGTAAAATGAGAATGATTCAGTGACTATCCTGATCATCTTTGGGTGAGCCTGGGTCTGGTTCATAAAATCTCATCTTCTTCGGTGGGATGCGTGCTCTTTTGGACATCTCTTTTTTTTTATTTCCCGCTTGGAATTCCATTCCATAAAGGTACAGCACATGTAAAAGAAAAAAAGCATACTGCATTTTATTATATATTCATACTCGACAATGGCAGTTTATCCATCGCCAAAGTAGCCTAACTTTGGTGCACTATTTAGCCCCCGACAACCTGTGTCATCTAGTTTCATTTGATAGGTATCTTCACCGGCATCCTCGGTGAGGTTTAAGAGGTTAATTTGGAGCTGTACCTTAAAAGTTGAGCCCCCTACACCCTCTGAAAGAGAGTAATTTGGCCGTGGGATTTCCCGCGGGTTTTAACCCATTCTGCAGTAATTCGTTAGCTAACATTTACAAGTTCATAGATGATATTTGGCTAACATTTACAAGTTCATAGATGATATTTGGCTAACATTTACAAGTTCATAGCCACACATGGTCAAGGTTTAAGGCTAGCTGACCTTAGCATATGCAGTATATGTGGATCAGATTCTACAAAATTAACAAACTTAACAAAGATTAAACGTACCTTTTTTTGCGAGGTTCTCGAGGTTTTTTCGAGTTTTTGTGGATCTCATGTGCTCCTGGGCCCGTATTCCTAAAGAATCTAAGAATCCTTTTAGAAAACTCTTAATTTAGCAAAACTTTTACGTAGGAGTCTTAGCTTAAGAGTGATTCGGGACTGATCTGAGAGCAACTCTGTGTAAGGAAAAGACAAAAAATGTCATCTTAGTGAGGAGGCGGGGCTGACCCCGTTGCTATGTGTGACACAATCTTTTGAAGACTCTGATTGGTTGGTTGTCCAAGAAGGGGGGGAAAAAAAAAAGAGTTATTTTAAGTATAGGGTCTATTCTAAGCCTTCACTTTTAAATGAAATGCGTATTTTTTCCTATTTGACCATTCTCTCACACACACACTATATATGTGTAGATAAATCCTTTTTTTTATTATTTACCATGCTGTTAATTTCCTAAGTTATTTGATTGGCTTAGAATGATAAAAAATTTTCCACTCTTTCCAATTACACTGATTGCTGGCATGTCTATTTAAGTGGTGGTTTGAATGTTGGTTTTAATGTAACAAACATGGAATCAAAACCAAGAAGGATGAGAAAGCCCAACTGGACAGAGGAACAGTGTTTACTGTTAGCCCAGTTAGTGGAAGAACACAAGGCCATCCTTAAAGGAAAATTCGGGCCGGGTGTCACAGCACGGGGCAAGAAGCAGACGTGGGAGCGTATAGCACAAACTATTAACGGTTCATTCCCCCTGCTTGTGCGCACCAGTGAAGACTGCGAGAAATTTTGGTATGTGTTGCAATCAAAAGCCAGAGAGGAAATTGCAGCACACAAGCGGGAGTCATCACGCACAGGTGAGTGATATAACACTTTTTTTTTTTAAACCGCTGGCAAACTTATCTCAAACAATTATATGTATACTGTACATGTGGTCCATTGTATTGTTTTCTAGGGGGCACGGGGGGGGACCACCTGCTAAACAGCTGTCCCAAGTAGCCCAAACCGTGTTCAACATCTTTGATCACTCTGAAACCAGTATTACCGGTTTGAAGGAGGGCATAGACAGCTCAATGATTCAGCTGGTAGAACTACAAAAATTGTAATTTTAATAAACCAACAGCCAAGTAACACAATATAAAGACACATTTTTATTTAACATAGCCAAGGCCATTTCACATATTTATATCTGGCATTCTTTGAACTGAAAAAAAATAATAATAATTGGCCTAATTTTATTTAAAATAACAGAGATTATATGTTTTCTGCTCTCAGCACTGAGCCTTCAGCAGAGGAATGGGGACCGTCGACATCGCAGATGTACGACCCTCAGCCCGAAGCGCCTCATTCCCTGCCTTCTGCTGCAGCTGCTCCAACACCATCCCTAATAGAGAAAAAAGTGGAGATGGAGATGGATGTCCTAAAGCAGCAGAAAATAGTACTCCATCTACAGGAGGAGTACTACAAACGAAAAATTGAGCTACTCAAAAATAAAACGTATAACAAATAATATTTTTTGTGTGTCTTCATAATATCTTTCTAATGAAAATGTTGGCTAAGGTGCTGTTTATTCACGATTTTCATATTACATTCACTGTTACTTACATGAAATGCAAATTAGTAAACTGGGCTCTGTAAGGATTCCCACTTTGGGACAGATCTCTCCCTTGTGGAGGGTATTCTTCATCATCCTATTCATCAGCCCAGTTGTCCATGGGAGGGTCTGCAATTTGTCTAGCTTTACAGATGTTATGAAGCACTGCACAGGCTGTTATCACTTTGCAGACCTTTCCTGGAGCCAGTCGCACCTCTCCATGTAAAATGTGAAAGTGCCTCTTTAGTTGACCAATACCCCGCTCAACTACGGCTCGTGTTTTCTTTGAGCTCTGTGAGTTAATGAAAATGAACAGAATTCAGTTGATATTTTCAAAATATAATGGTAGGTTATTTATGGGAAGTACTAATACTTAGTACAAATACTAAGCTACTGCAACACATTTGTTGTTGTTTAACATTAATTGTATGTTGTCACTGTTACCTGTTGTAATTTAGCTGTGACCCCTGCTCAGGACGGAGGTAAGGTGTGAGGAGCCATGGTTTACAAGGATAACCACTGTCCCCTAACAAGTGGCAATTTGCTGGAATACAACGTCCTTCAAACAGATGTCTCAGGCCACTCTCCGCCAGTATCCTGGCATCATGTGTTGCGCCGGGCCATTTTGCAACAATGTCTAAAATCTTATAATCTGCACTGAAAACAACTTGAACGTTTATGCTGTGGTACCTCTTTCTATTAACATAAACGTCCTCTTCTTTCGACGGTGCGATAATTCGGATGTGGGTTCCATCTATTACTCCGACAACACCAGGGAAGCCTGCTATATTGACAAATGCAGTTTTTGAGCCTGCAAGGTGGGAATGTCCAGTGGAAACGACATGAACTGCGACACAATAAGAGGTTCTGAAAGTGCTGTAATTGTTTGTGTGATCACTCTGCTTACAGAAGGTTGTGACAGAACCAAATCATCACTGCTGCATTGTTGCATTTTCCCAGTTGCCAAATATCGTAATGTAGTGATTACTTTCATTTCTGGCGTTATGGCATTCCTGCGCTGTGTCGGTGATGTTAGCACATCTCTAATAAGATCAGTCACAAACATGATCCCTGCACGATCTAATCTATAGCGTCTTAACAACTCACTGTCATCCATTGTCTGCAACACATTTCTTCTCTCTCTTCGTCTTTCTGCCATTTTCTCCTCTGCTAAAGAAACTCTTAAGCGTCTTAAAAGTCCTCGTCCGTGCTCCTAACAATTTTGACCTTAAGACCTCTTTTAAGGGTTAAGATACTCTCTGAATTACTTTTTTCTTTACTAGGATTTTTTCTTTAATTTTAGGACTAAACGCCCACATTTCTAAGAATTTTCTTAGAATTTTGCCACTAGGAGCTACTTTTTGCATTAAGATTCTTTATGAATACGGGCCCTGGCTGCTTTTGCGCTCCCTGTGTTCCCATATGTTAATCAGCCCAAATTTTAGATTAACCAATCACGATGCAGGCAGAGCTCTTGTCCAATGAAATGTCCTAATGCTGGTTAACAGTTCACATCTTTTTGTGCTAAATTTGTTCAACCTCCAAAACCGGTAAGTGGATAAAGCTTGATATTACTTTAATCAAAGAGTAAATGATTCATTATTACTAATCAAGTGTAGTTGTACTGTATTTGATTGTACTCAGAAGTATGAAAAATTGGTTGTTGGGAAGTTTGAATCAGTGAAAATATTATGTGAACAGGCATATGTTGAAATATCCAGTGAAAATATTTGTTTTTGTATGCATTATGTAACCAACATTTTCACCAAGTAAATATCAAAACATCTGTTTAAAATGTCTTGGAAGTTTGTTTTTTTCATGGACAAGCATATAAAACCCATTACAATGAGGGCCATGTATTTTAGTTCACAAACTCAACTTCATCTGCACCAACTATGAAGGTACTAGAGTGAAGATACAGTATACATACTGTATACAGGGACATATTCTAGGTGAAGTGTTTCATTCTACTATACAGGAAAACACAGCAAGCCTAGTTGTACACAGATGTCTTGTCCAGTGTTCTTTTGGGGGTATAAACACTACTGCGCTCTGGGACACTGGTTCACAACTCTCTATTATGGAGTCTGAATGGAAAAAAGACACCTACCTGCCATAAAGGTGAAACCAGTGAGGGTGCTACACTGTAAAAAAAAAAAAAAAACAGTAAATCTCTGGCAGCAAAGTTTCCAGACGGATTCCATCAAATTACAGTAAAAAACTGTTTCACAAAATTACATGCAATAAACTGTAAAAATACAGAGAATATTTTACAGTCATAATTCATTAAATTACAGTACATTTCTGTTGATAATTGTTATTAAACTGTAGAAAAACAGATTACGTGAAAATACATTAAAAAAACAAACTTTTCAGGTTAATCTCTGTAAATGTATGGCTTTTATTAGTTACTTTATGAAGTTACTCTGTCTTTATACAGTAATTTACTTTTAAAATATAGTTTATCTTTGTAAAATAACAGACAAAATGTATAAAAACCCAATAAGTATGTAAAATCAAAGACAAATATCTGTACATATATAGTATTAAGCATTTATTTTACAGATATACATTTTTAAAATATTGATTGGACAATGGAAAAACAATCAAAGTACATTATAATACACCAAAAGTAGCTACATTTAAAATAAAAAACAAACTATAATTAGTTTAACAGCTTTTAAACTATGATGAATGCATTGAAATGGTGCTCACGTTATAATCATAATCACAACTGGTGACTAAACTATTGGCTAAACAAACACTACATAGATTAATATACACATCTAATATATATATATATAGTTTTTAGCATAAGTGAACACACCCATGCTAAAGTTGACTAAAAAGAGGAATAAAAAAAAGAATCTTTGGGAAATTGATCTTAATGCCTTAAAAAAAAAAAACGAGGATAACTCCAACCTTTAAGGACACCAATTTTCTTTGTAAATGAATAATGTATCGTAAATATTTCAGTTAAATATTCCAGTTATTTCATGGATCCAGGATACTGTGCATCCTGATAAAGTTCTCTTGGCTTTTGGAATTAAAATATCCCCACATCATCACACACCCTTCACCATACCTAGAGATTGGCCTGGGGTACTTTCCATAAGATCATCTCTCAATGCTAATCAAACCAGCTATTATGCTAACTGAAATAAAACCAGGCCAATCTCTAGGTATGGAAAAGGGTGTGTGATGATGGGGGGTATTTTAATTCCAAAGGCCAAGAGAACTTCATCAGGATGCATAGTATCCTGGATCCATGAAATAACTGGCCTTTAAAAATAGAAATCTGCCTCTATGGGAATTTAACATAGGGGTGTCCTGACTTATGCACCCTGTATTTAAGGAAGAACATTTATTTATTTAAGATACATTATTCATTCACAAAGAAAATTGGTGTCCAATTGGAGTTTTCCTCATTTTGTTTTTCATTAAGCCATTAAGATCAATTTCCAAAAGATGATTTTTTATTCCTCTTTTTTTAGTCAACTTTAGCATGGGTGTGTTCACTTATGCTAAGCACTGTGTGTATATGTAATATAGGCCTATTAGATAGATAGAGAGATAGATAGAGAGATATTGTGTTCATATTTGATTCTATTTTGATGGGAACGTTTTTTTTTTTGTTTTGTTTTGTTTTGAAACACTAACAGAAGAATAAATAAAAATATCTGATACATTTATTTATTTATTTTAAAAAAGATAACACACTGACACTGGTATGATTAAACTGCGAGCATCATTTTGCAAAGCCACATTTGTCATGGTTTTCAAAGATGTGCATACTTATACAGTACAGCAGGAGAGGGTTTCCTGGCATTAGCAGACAGATGGTGAACTTCTGGTTTTTAAAGAAATTACTGAAACATACATATTTTATTGGTCCAGAGTTCAAAATACTTTTTAAAGGGTTAGCTAAACCAAAAACTAAATTCTGTCATTAATTACTCTCCCTCATGTCGTTCCAAACCTGTAAGACCATCGTTCAGCTTCTGAACACAAATGAAACAAAAGCAGTCGTATGAGTCCGTTTTTTGAAAATTAGATTTATACATCATCTGAAAGCTGAATCAAGAAGCTAATAAAGAAAAATATTTGTTAGGATATGACAATATTTGGCAGAGATACAACCATTTTAAAAGCAGGAATCTGAGGGTGCCAAAAAAAAAAATCTAAATATTAAGAAAATTGCCTTTAAAGTTGTTCATTTCTGTTGACGATTTTGCTTCATCCACTCACAAAAATATTGTTATATATATATATATATATATATATATATATATATATATATATATATATAGTGTGGTAGGAAATTTACAAAATATCATCATGGAACATGATCTTTACTTAATATCCTAAAGATTTTTGGAATAAAAGAAAAATTGATAATTTTGAACCATACAATGTTTTGTTGACTATTGTCACAAATATACCCGTGCAACTTATGAATGGTTTTGTGGTGCAGGGTCACAAATGAAGATATTTTTAATGAGATCTAAGAGCTTTCCACAACTCCTTTGACAGCCTAAATAACTGAAACTTTCACGACCCAGAAATGTATAAATACATCATTAAAGTTGATCATGTGACTGCAGTGGTTCAATCTTCATTTTATGAAGCCACGGGAAAAAACTTAATTCAATAATTTCTTCACTTCCGCGTCAGTCGCTGACTTTGTGGCGAGCTTTTTTAATATGTAATCATTCACAGGATATGAATTATTGATATGAAGACTTCCATTTCAACAAGTGAAAATGTAATTCTCAAAAATAGTAACAAAAAAAATCCATTCTTGATATCAACAATTCATATCCTGTGAATGATTAAATATTAAAAAAGCTCGCCACAAAGTCAGCGACTGACGCGGAAGTGAAGAAATGGTCGAATGAAGTTGTTATTTTTTGCCGTGGCTCCATAAAATGAAGGATGTCAAAGGAGGGACAGAAAGCTCTTAGATCTCATTAAAAATATCTTCATTTGTGTTCTGAAGATGAACGAAGGTCTTACAGGTTTTGGACCGACATGAGGGAGAGTAATTAATGGCAGAAGTTTCGTTTTTGGGTGAATAAGTGGCTACATTCAAAGAAACATTTTCAAGGAATAGTTTACCCAAAAATGAAAATTCTCATATGGATTACTCACCCTCGTGTCATCCAAGATATAGGTTTTTGTTTCTTCAGCAGATCACTTTATTTGATCTTGAGAGAAAAAAACAATCCAAATCTGCTGATAATTAACTCAAGGGTGTCTCCTCAAGAAATTAATACGAGAGAGTAGTCCATCGTTTTGGATGGTCCAAAATACATATACAGGATACATCAAAATAATCCACACGACTCCAGTCGACAAATAAAAGTCTTCTGAACTGAAACAATTACAATTTTTGTTGTTCAACAAGACAATACTTGTGACGCGGGGCTGAGTGTGCATCACAGAGCGAGGGCAGAAGTAAGCATTTGCAGGTTAAAAGTACATAACTAATGTTTTGTTTGTAAAAATGTTCAGTTGTTTCAGTTCAGAAGACTTATCGACTGGAGTCGTGTGGATTATTTTGATGCATCCTATTGGACCATTCAAAACGATGGATTATTATTTCTTGCATTAATTTCAAAAGAACGTCTGTTTTAAATTCTATTCTGATGAAGACAGAAACCCGATTACATCTTGGATGACCTGAGGGTGAGTAAATTATCAGAACATTTTCATTTTGGGGTGAACTATTCTTTTAATATTTGGACTTATGTTATGGCCACTTAACTCCACAACCCAAACTTCAAAAAAGTATTATGTTACAGTAATTTACTGTTTCAATACCACTTCAGGGGGAGATGCCCAGTCCTGATGTTATTAAATCAAATGTATGAGGCTGTACCCAGCAGTGAGTGCAGAGTCACATAAGAAGCCTTAAGACAAAGTAATGAATGTCATCAGACTGTGCTATAGCAATCTTTGCATTCAGACGAGATAAAACTTTAGTCAGGAAAGTAGCAGGGGCTTTGACTGTTTAAAGGAATAGTTCACCCAAAACTTACTGCCGACCTTTATCTAAACAACTGCAGTAAATTGATTCCAGCTTCACTTTCAAAAAGCACAACAAATGTCTATAAAATGACTCCATACAGCTCATGTAGTATAATACAAGTCTTCTGACATCTAGTGATCACTCTATAAGCAGAAAAAATAAAACAAAATGTAATTCTTGTAAATAGATTTAATTTTCATCGTATTTTCTTAACCAAACTTTGCAAGATGGGGGTCTCACTGTAGCAATACCAAACCTTGCTCAGCCACAGTGGCACCACGAGGATAAACATACAATTATGAATATGAATACGGTATAGATCAAAATTAATATGTTTTGCTTTAAGAACAATAATATGGTGTCAGAAGAATTGTCCATCTTTGACGATACAGATTTCAGATTAAAAACAGTCCCCTATTTCCCAGGGATTAAAGTGAAAAAAATTCTTCTGACTGAACATTTTTTTCAGGCCAAGTCATATTCCTTAAACTTTATTTAAATAGTCGAGACCAATAGCGTTTTAAGGGGAGATGTTTTAAAACGCTTTAATATTGCCAGTTTGCGGATTTTAAAAGCTATTTTAATCTAAGAAAAAATTTTTGTTAGCTTGACAAATAATCAACCATCTACATAACTTTTTCAGAACATGTTTTTATTTATAAGACCAAACAATGTTTTGCAAAACTCTTAATTAACAGAAAAAAAAAGAAAGTAACAGCACCACCATTAAAGTGCTATTTTTTGCAAACGTCTCTACATTGGTTTTCACTTTTTCTGCCTTTTGGCTGTGAAACCATATTCCTGAAGCTTGGCTACACCTGACACCCGTTTCAGTGTTTGACTTGCTACATGTGCAGGAGTTGCTCCCGGAGAGGTGGAGGCTGTAGCAGCAGTTTTGGCTTTAACTCCAGGGATGGAGGAGGTGGAGGCTGTAGCAGCAGTTTTGGCTTTAACTCCAGGGGTGGAGGAGGTGGAGGCTGTAGCAGCAGTGCATTTAACTCCAGGGGTGGAGGAGGTGGAGGCTGTAGCAGCAGTTTTGCCTTTAACTCCAGGGATGAAGGAGGTGGAGGCTTTAGCAGCAGTTTTGCCTTTAACTCCAGGGATGGAGGAGGTGGAGGCTGTAGCAGCAGTTTTGCCTTTAACTCCAGGGATGAAGGAGGTGGAGGCTTTAGCAGCAGTTTTGCCTTTAACTCCAGGGATGGAGGAGGTGGAGGCTTTAGCAGCAGTTTTGCCTTTAACTCCAGGGATGAAGGAGGTGGAGGCTTTAGCAGCAGTTTTGCCTTTAACTCCAGGGATGAAGGAGGTGGAGGCTGTAGCAGCAGTTTTGCCTTTAACTCCAGGGATGAAGGAGGTGGAGGCTTTAGCAGCAGTTTTGCCTTTAACTCCAGGGATGGAGGAGGTGGAGGCTTTAGCAGCAGTTTTGCCTTTAACTCCAGGGATGGAGGAGGTGGAGGCTGTAGCAGCAGTTTTGCCTTTAACTCCAGGGATGAAGGAGGTGGAGGCTTTAGCAGCAGTTTTGCCTTTAACTCCAGGGATGGAGGAGGTGGAGGCTTTAGCAGCAGTTTTGCCTTTAACTCCAGGGATGGAGGAGGTGGAGGCTGTAGCAGCAGTTTTGCCTTTAACTCCAGGGATGGAGGAGGTGGAGGCTGTAGCAGCAGTTTTGCCTTTAACTCCAGGGATGGAGGAGGTGGAGGCTGTAGCAGCAGTTTTGCCTTTAACTCCAGGGATGGAGGAGGTGGAGGCTTTAGCAGCAGTTTTGCCTTTAACTCCAGGGATGGAGGAGGTGGAGGCTTTAGCAGCAATGCCTTTAACTCCAGGGATGGAGGAGGTGGAGGCTATAGCAGCAGTTTTGCCTTTAACTCCAGGGATGGAGGAGGTGGAGGCTGTAGCACAAGCAGAAGAGGTGGAACATTTCTTTACTTTTTTAACCCTAACTGCTGAGAGGACCTTTACAGCTTCCCTCAGTTTCATTTCCTTTTGCTTTTCAAGGTTTTCCTTCTTTTTCTTCAATTGATTTTGGTATGTCCCATAAGAAGACAGGCACAATCTCCTCAATGCAGGGGTAATTTGCATGTTGGAGGCTGTTTTGCCAATTACCTTCATGTGGGACTTGATAATGGCTAAGCCGTCATAAGTCTCAATGTTCAACCCTGTCTTTCTCAATTATGTCATCCATGATGTTAAACGATCCTTCTACAAGAGGGCCAGTGAACAATGACAGAAGAGCCTTTACCAACTTCCCTAAGATGGGGAATCTCAGTCCTCCTCCTGGCATCTTCATGGCAAAGATCTTACTCCACCAGTCAACATCGATTCGTGCAATGTTCTCCTCAAAACATTTGGCCAGTGCTCCTAGATCTGCATCAATCTGATAGGCTCGCACCTCTTCATCCAGTTGACCTAACTCCTCAGACTTCACAGCATTTGGCAAGGCCTTGGCCAAGGTGTTGAATGCACCTTGGACTGATTCGTGGAGAATCAATGATGGTGTCAGCACAGATAAAGAGGTGATGATGTTGTTGTTGAGGGAAGATTTTTCAGGAGGAATGTTGCTGCCTTTATGTAGCCTTCTCTGAGAGAGCTGTAGACCTTCTGCACCCAGGGCTTCTTTTCCACTCTAGCCTTGTTTAAGGCAAAGAAGCTGAACCTCCCCACAGACAACCTTTTGTCAGTGTACTGCAGGTCTCTCTTGTGAACATTCAGCTTCAACAAGCCATTTGCACTCAAGGGGATAGTTTCAGGCTTCATAAATTTGGAGAGAAGTTCCTAACCAGTAGCAGCATTTCAGCATGCAGCACATGGATCATGGGCTTTTCATGCTGCAATTTCTTAAGGAGCACTTGGAAAGTTGGAAGTACACCTGAAAAGCACAATAGAACCTGATTAGAAATGTGTCTGAATATTTTATCCATTTATTCATCATCATCATATTCATAGTAATGTAACATACTCTTCCTGGAATATTACAACCCTTTATATATATATATTATTAGCTTTATTGTTGTTTATTTGTTATCTTTATTATTTTACTTTGTTTTGAAATGTGTTGTTTAAATAAAGTTTAGTAGTTGCAGTAGTATTAACCTAAGTGATCGGATTAACAGTGATCTAAAAACTGCATTTATGGTTAACTTAGATTCCATTCCAGGATTCCAGGAAAAATAAGAATATAATAAATATACCAATAAAGGGATTTCAATACTTAAGAAAACTCTTTACTTTTCTTAACATTTAAAGTGAATAAAAAGTGAACATACCTCGGTAAAAATCAATCATGGTTGTGAGCTTGTCAAACTCTGAAAAAAGCATACAGATGCGCGTCTTCCGATTTTTGTTGACATCACTTCCGATCTTAGCAGATTGTGCTATTTGCTGTTGCAGAAAAATGATCCTGGCCTTCTCATCAGATGTAACTGCATGCTTATCAAGAAGCTGGTTTAGGAGCCATCTGCATCACAAAAAAAAACAGGAGAGAAAACAGACATTGCTATTTCTAATAGCCAATACTTCATTTGTCATCATATAATTTTTTGTGTTTAGAGGTCAAAGCACTTTCCATCCCTCATATGAAGGTTATTTAATAATTTGATTGCATCTGTAATAAAGCTGAGCTACTGTATATCTATAACTTGATATAACCTGGTTCACATTGAGCAATCTCCACCACTCGGTTTAGATTTATGTTAAAAAAAATTCTACAAAATTTCTGCATCTTTAAATATTATTTAAAATATGTTTTACATATATATATATATATATATATATATATATATATATATATATATATATATATATATATATATATATATGCCCTCTGGAAAGTATAATCATGCATATGTATATAGTTATATACTAAATATATTAGTTTCACCTTTTAATTTGAATTCCTAAAATACACAAACTTTTCTACGATATTCAATTGTTTGTTAGATTATTGCCCCAAAGAAAGAAAAAAAATCCATTGCTTTTTTCTTTAACACTGAAGGGCTAATGAGATCTTGAAAACTGGGCCTACTAGCACAGAAATTAAATAATAAAAACAAGACAATGTTATTGCCATGTACCTGTGTTTGTGTTGATCATGAGGAGACAGGATGCTGTAGAAGTGCACAATCAATGGATCCATAAGCTCCCGTATTCTGTTGCACACATCTAGCATTTGCAGGAACCTGCTGCTGATGGGACGTATTAGGCTCTTATTCGCCAAATGAAGTAAGGACTGAAACTCAGAAAAAACTTCTTTCTGTTTGGGTGATTTTGCAATGTCATAGTGTACATCAGAGCAAAATTGTTCCACAAATCCCTGGAAAGGATTTAAAAGGGCCTTGGCTGCATTTGAGATCATATGGACAGTGTCTCCGCTGATGTCCAGGAGTGATGGATTTTCTCTCCTGACTAGTGTCTCTACTCCAGACTTTTTCCCTCTCATTACATTGCAGTTATCCAACAGTATACCAACAACCTGATTCCAGTTCAGGCTATATGACTGGAGAATATCTGTCAGTGTGTGTGTGATTGTTAAGGCATCTGCAATATTCATTTTCCTTGAGGCCAGATGCTGGGTTGCCACTTTACCCATATCCTCATCAAAGTATCGAACAAGAACATTCAGAATCATGTCCATGTTTCCATCTGTTGACTCATCTACATTTAAAGAAAACATCTTCGTTTTCAGCTTAGTTGCTAATTCGTTTTTCCAATGAACAGCAATGCCATGTGTGCACAAGTAGGAGGCGTGTGCATTAGATACAGTCAATCTTGAAAGTGCACTCTTGTCTTTGACAACTGATTGCATTAAATTAACTAGCGGTTGTGAGACTGTGAACGACAGGTCATGCTCCGCTATGAAAGAACATATGCGCACTTTTAGATCGCACACACGGTCGGCCATAGATGCATGATCCGTTGTGGTACTTGTCGAACCAGGCAGGGAGCTTGTGTACTGTAGAGCACGAACAGCAGCATTATGACTAGATTCTGATTGATGACGTGCCTGCACTTTTTTGCCATTATTGCCATATTGAAGTCTCCTGTGACATACCGTGCAAAGACACGTACCTGGCTGTTTTATTTTTTTAGCCCACGAACTAAAAGGCTTGCCATTCTCCCCCATTTCGCTAAGCCAAGCCCATCTCCATTTATTTTTAACACTTCTATCGATCTCTGAAACATCAGAGCCTTCCTGCACTATAAGTGTATCCATGGTAACTGAAATATATTTGTACCTCAGCGCTCAGCTGTAGCCTGACATGCACTTCTCCAAAACTGCTATTAATTGAGTGAACACGGAGTGAGCGGGAATTGAAAACCCGGAGTGGACCATGAGCGAAGTGATTACAGAATGCTTAGAGTGGAGAGAGGAACGTGCTGTTGCTCCACTCCAGGCTTTGATCACATCCCTCTCAGCAAGGTGAATACACCACGTCTTTCCTTAATTTAAGACCTATTCAAACTAAAATTTAGACATTTATTACACTATTTGAGAAATGAAAGCCTATTTACAGCCTTAAAATTATGAAAGGGGAATTTAAGACATTAAGGACTGACGGGAACCCTGCAATTGACGGAAATCCGTCATAGACTCGATGCAATTAACGGAAATCCGTCGTAGCGACGGAGAACTTTAATCCCTGATTTCCACACCTGGGTTGCCATGGTCATCTGCTGTAGATCTCCACAAGCACAGGTTTTTCTATAACCTGAAATCACAAAAGAAAGAAATATTTACATTTAGGATTAGGGCTACCCCTAACCATGCATAACCCTTGCATAGTGCACCTTTAAAAGTGTAATTGATTAGTTTAAGCATTCTTTACAATTTCCAAACTCTTTATGGAGGAACCACTTAACAACCTGAACCTTAATATGTGATTGATATTAAAGAGTAACTCTCGCCAAAATTGAACCTAGGCTCTTTTTGTTAATCTACCGAGTCAAACTTTTGTGTAAAAGCATAACTAGAATGGAAACGCCACTTTTAAGATAGGGCTGTGACGGTTTGGATTTTTTCACGTAGTATAATTGCGTAGAGCTTCTGTGTTGTACGTCACACGTAGGCTCACTATTGGCCGACGCTGGTCATGTGTGTGATGCGTGTGACGTTCAATCAGAAGCACTGCGCTGTTACACTACGTGAACTATCTCGAGGCCCACAGAGAAGGAAATGAATACTTGAATAAAGTCGTTATTTTTGTTTGTTTTTTGTGCTCAAAAAGTATTATCGGATGGCGGCGGGTGCGGTTTTGAAAATTGGTCAAAAAACGGTGGTGCGGACGGATGATGAGTTTTGTGATGCGGTTGCGGATGAAATAATAGCCCATCCGCGCATCTCTAATACGAATGGAATGTTATTATGTGTCATGGAACATTGCGCTCCCCAACTCGCGAAAGGTCGGATTTGCTCCATCTTTTGATAAGTTTTGTTTAGAAAACCTTGAATCCATGTAAGACACAATGTCATTAGACATAGGCCTAATCCGTGTCATTAGAATCAATGAATCCATGTCATTAGACACAACGTGCACACATGGGCAGGCCAATGTTTTTTTTGTGGTAATGATGATGACGAGCTCAGACCCACGGTAGGCGTCACGTGACCGCGGTATTGCTGTAACCGTACCAGCCCTACCGGAAACACTAACTGATAAAGCGAGTCGTACAAAACCTTTTTTTTTTTAGTAAACTTTGTGTACACAAACAATGTAGTCAATGCTTAAGTTCATGTGTAGAGCCCCTGGTGATACTTCAAGCATAGTTTTATGTTGTGTCGAGCTTTCTTAGTGTTTTAAAAATAGCGATTTTGATGTTTCACAGAAGTGCCCCATTCACTCCCATTCAAAAGGTAACAGTCAATCTTAAAAGTGGCGTTTCCATTCTAATTATGCCTTTACACGTAAGTTTGACTCAGGTAGGTTAACAAAAAGAGCCTAGGTTCAATTTTGGCGAGAGTTACCCTTTAAGGTTTGAACATGCAATAGACAGATTTAACGGTTTTCATTTTTGGGTGACCTAGGCTATCCCTTTAAAGTGTAATTGATTAGTTTAAGCATTCTTTACATTTTCCTAACTCTTTATGGAGGAAACACTTAACAACCTGTTATTAAGATTGATATTAAGGTTTGAACGTGCAATACAGACACAGATTTAACGGTTGTGATATCTCGTTTTCAAATAGAATATTTAAAATAACATTGGTGAATTGATATGATTCACTTTTTTCTAAAATAATTGTTTACTGTTCTCTTATGATATGAAATAATGTAATAATCTGACCTGGAGTAATTCAGTTTGTCCAGTAGAAAATTACTAAAACAATTACAATTAAAAAAAATACTCTTTCCACACCTGGGTTGCCATGGTCATCTGCTGTAGATCTCCACAAGCACAAGCTTTTCCACATAACCTGAAATCACAAAATGAAATAAATATTTTAAAATACTCTTTACATTTAGGCTTAGGGCTACCCCTATCCATGAATAACCCTTGCGTGCACCTTCAAAGTGTAATGGATTAGTTTGAGCAATCTTTAAAATGTCCAAACTCATTATGGAGGAAACACTTAACCTGTTATAATGATTGATAGTAAGGTTTGAACATGCAATGCAGAATACAGAGATCTGATTTTCAAATAGAATGTTGAAAGTGACATTTTGGTGAATTTATATGATTTTATTTTCCTAAAATAGTTTACTATAACAGGTATGAATATGAAACAGGTATAGGTATGAAACCTAATCAGGAAAGTCAACTTTTTGGCTGCCATGTTACTTTAGGTCAATTTATAGGAAGCAACGTTATTTACTTGAATTAGGTGCATCGAGCATTTAGCTGGGGTGTAAGTGTTAACGGTCCATCGATCTAGATCTATGCAAATAATGCTACTTTTTGTATTGAATTGAAAACTCTCTTACCTTCGTTTGAAACGCGCCAGAAAACATTTTTTTCCTTTTTCCAAAATGCCAATGCAGATCCATGATATCGGATGATGGCTCACCTAAAAGGAATGAATTTAAAACACTCAAAACACCCGCTCTAACCCGTTGAGGAGACGACTCTTTCAACCGTTTGTCATTTTTCAAACTTCTCAAACATGATGTGACCAATCATTTGCTCTTTCAGTTGTTACGACACATTCGACGTTGGCGGTCGTTGTGGGCGGGACTAGAGGACCATAGACTGTAGAGGACACGGAATTGGCGGCAAATTTGAATCTGCTTCGCACACACACACACACACACACACACACACACACACACACACACACACACAGAGCAATATGCATCTAAATAAAGTGTGCTGTTGAATAAAAGTTTGAATGTTAAATAGTTTTATGGAGTTGAAATTACAATTTTCATTATTCTGTGGAAATATTTTGATCTTTGTCAAAATGCACAAATCATTCTCCGAATAGGCAACAAAAGTTACACATAATATATATTATTATGTATTACACACATACATACATATATATATACACACACACACATATACATATATATGAATGACATATTGCTATTAGTGGTTAAAACACATACAGTTAAAAAAAGACAATATGTATGTTCCTCTGTATATTTATGTTTACATGCCTAATTTTGCTCTCATGCATTTGTTAGTGTTTTTCTGTGCACGTGTAAAAGGTATCTGCAAAATCCCACAAGGAAAGATTATGTTGGTGCTTCTCCCAACAGGTATTACTATGTTGACCCCATAATTCACTACCATATCCACCCTATTTTTCAGCACGGAAGAAGCTATTTCATATGAGATATTTTCATGTTTGAGAGTTCAGTTTCAACTTGAAAACTAACAAGAGTGTAGTAAACAGTAAATAATACTTGTGCTATATGATTATAATGTGTTTATGATTATGATAATATTAAAATAATATGGTAACAAATCACTGATTCTTGAAACTTTGGCAAAAACATGTCCCACTAAGAAAAGTGCTAATTCTGTTGGAAATGAATAACATTTTCATGAATAAAAAGAATCAATGTTATAACCATGGGGTCCTTTACACATAAGTATGGTTCTTTTATAGGTTTATTTTTTATTAATTTATTGATTATATGCTGGCCCATTGCCTAAAAATCAGTTGTCCTTGGATAGGAGATAATCATTTCAACTTGATTAAAAAAACAAAAAGTTATAATTGAACTGAATAATGTTTTTACCACATGAAAGAGTACATTGTAATATGTATTAAAACCTACAAACAGTGAGTTTTGAACAATATTTACTATTATTTTGTGGTTGCTCAAAATGTGTCCCACATATTCGTCACCACCGTCAGATATTTATAAAAAGCAATAAAATCAGGCAACTACAAGGTCAACTAAATTCCTGAGGACCCCATTTTCAAACATTCAGCTCTACTGCATGCTTCAAGATCACTCAAGCTCCCGTAAGTTTGCTATTTTCTCTTAAATTTGTATATATTTTTGGACACTGCTACTGTCACAACCATAACATGTCAACACCGTCTCTTTTGTATAAAAAATATAAGATTAGATTATGACATAAATGTATACTTTTTAAGAAGAGGTCTGAAGTAGCTAGCAACAGAGGGGAAACAAGACGGCTAATGTGAACAACTCATGCATATCATGTGAAAGAGTAGGTTTTTGTCACCACCGTCAGACGTCACCACCATCAGATTTTCTGTCTGACGGTGGTGACGTACAGTCTGACGGTGGTGACAAAAACCTCCAAATGGTCCTCAACGAAGGCTAGTATATAATTGTTGATCACAATAAATACCAATATGACCTGTAATATTTCATTAACCACTTTTATATTTTTATTTATGTAATCCCCCTATATTTCTTCCATACAGGCCTTCACTGCATGCTACTATTAAGCAATATAGCACGAGTCAGAGTGAGGTTATCCATGAACATCCTCACGAACACAAGCGCTATATTGCAGCATTATATGGATATTATATATCCATATATGCGCTATATATGGAGCATTGCCATGCTCATTTGGCTTACGTCATTTGGGATGCACATAGTGCACCTACTACCTACATAGCACATAGTATACAATATCCCTTGTAGGCTATGCATCTCCAATGACTAAATCCAAATGAAAATGGCATGACAACATTTAACCAAATCTAACATTCACTGTAATTCCCCCCAATTTCATAGTCATTACACTCAACTTTGAGTTTATGTATTTTAGGAAGTTATGGCTAGGCAGCAGCTATCTGTGGAGGAGAGAAGGAGAAGAAACAGGGAATATCAAAAGAAGCGTAGAGAGAAAATACACAGTGAGGCAGATTTAAAGGAGGAATACCTCAGAACGGAAAGGCAAAGATGGAAGAAGAGGGTGGAGGAAGGGAAGCTAAAAAATATCAATGACTTGAATGAAAGGGAAAAGAGAAGTCAGAGAAAGGCTTGGAAAAGTAGACAACAAGTATCAAGAGAACGTAAGAGAAAGGGCTCAGATCACCCAGAAACTCCCCCAGACAGTCCAGTGGATCAGGCCATACACGAGCCAGCTCGGAGTAGGCAGGCTATAGCAGGAGAAAGGGAAAGAAAGAAAACAAGAGCAAGATACTCTAGAGAGATGAAAGCTATGAGAAATAAACTTCAAGAGGTAACAAAGGATAGGAACAAAATGAAAAAGCGTTGGGTACGAGAACAAGCTAGGAATAAAAAAACACAAGAATCACCAAGAAAAAAAACAGAGTAGCTGCTGCGGGGAAGCAACTCAAAAACCCCTCCATCAAGAAAACTCTGCTGTTCCACAACGCACTCATTCATGAATTGAAACAAAACAAATCTGCCCACAAGAACAAGAACTTGACTCTGTCAGGCAAGGTTCTGAAAAAATATCGGCTAATTCACCAGACAAGGCAATTTGGCTTAACATATATCACACTGCGGAAGAGGAGGCTTACTGACAAAAAACCTGCATACATTCAAACAATTACTCAGAAGGTTCAGGATTTCTACCATAATGCTGCACGAATGACAACTGACAAACAGGACACAATCACACGCAAGAAAATAAAGCATCAGAGAATGATTCTGACTGATTCAGTATTGAACCTCCACAAGGAGTTTACCAAGAAGGAACTGAGTGAAGCTCAGTTTTTCATCCTTCTGTGCCTTACGTCCATTCTATGTCACTGCACCAAGACCGTCGGATCGTAAGACATGCCAATGTCAGTACCATGACAATGCTAAGCTGATGCTTGAAGTCCTAAGAGAAAATGGTGTCGTCAAGTCTAGCAAACTGGAGGATAGTTTTGAACTTGTCTGCTGTTCACAGACAAGTGAGGCATGTCTTCTGCGCTCCTGCACCCGGTGTCTCCACAAACATACACAGCCCACACCACAGCAAAACCAGACCAATGTTGAATGGCAGCAATGGGAACGAGTTCAGGATCAAACAGCAGATGGGCTCCACTTCAACACAAGACTTGTGATTCACAGTGGCAAGCTGGGAGAGCTTATCCGACAAACTGAAGACAGAAACAACAACACACGTGTGCTCAGTTCAGAACCAGACCAGAGAGTACAGGAGCATGATCGAGAAGTGCAATGATAGCACAGTAATTGTGCATGTGGACTTTGCTGAGGCGTGGAAATGCAAGTATAGTTCTGAGGTACAGTCATGCCATTTTGGTCAGAACCTGCCACAGCTCAACCTGCACACTGGCATGTACTATACAAAAGAACAGAAGACAGGCTTTTGCACAGTATCACAATCCAAGCGACAAGATGCTTCTGCCATTTGGACTCACATGGAAATAGTCCTGACAGAAATTTGTTTAAAGTTTCCAAAGGTTGATACTATTCACTTTTGGTCAGATGGCCCCAGCAAGCAATACAAGAACAAGAAGAACTTTTCTCTCCGCTGCAGTGTCCCTCCAACTCAAGGTTTCAAGAGAACAACCTGGAACTTCTTCCCCATCTCACATGGGAAGGGAGCCCCAGACGGCATTGGAGGAACTGTGAAAAGGACTGCAGACAGCCTAATACTGCGGGGGAAGGACATTGTGAATGGGAATATCTTCCATGAGATGGTTGGCAGAAGCCTCTGCAGCACTAAGCTCTATATCATTACTGAAGCTGACATGCAACCATATGATGCACTCCTTTCTCAACCACTAAAACCTGTACCTGCAACAAGGAAACTCCATCAGGTCACACCGACACACCAAAACAACTCTGAGATCCATTGCAGATCACTGTCTTGTTTCTGCAGTGAGCCACAGATGTGCGAGTGTTTCAGCCCAACAATATTCCAGTTGACTGCCAACACACCCAGGGTACAGGTTGAGGATGATGGTCCTATACCAATGCAAAAGAGGAAAGGTCCTTTGGCAATGTTGATGGAAGAAATGGAACGGGAGCAAAGTGAGCAAGAGCCAATGGAGCAAGAACCACTGACCAAGAGTGGTCCTGACGGGACTGTGACAGATCTATCTGCTGATGTAGTTCATGTCGGAGATTGGCTTGCGGTCATTTATGACCAGAACTGGTGGTTATCAAAGGCTGTCACTGTGGACGCTCATCATCAAGATGTGGAAGTGGAATTTTTCCACCCTTATGGGCCCAACACACGATTCTGTCCAAAAGGAGGTGGAAAGGATATGTGCTTCATACCATTTGACCATATTCTGGTCAAACTTGTGGAACCGTCATCACCAGGTCGTGCAAGCAGGATGAGGGAGATATACAACCTGTCTGCTGAAGTCATGGACTTCATAGAGGAGAAACATATACACCATATACTTCTTGATAAAGCTAAATGAGTGGAGGAGTGATGTAAATCAGTCAGGGAATACTCACAGGAGTTCTTTTTTTGTGGTATTTACACAGAATGCTTTCTGTATTTTGAAACATTTCAGTTTATGGAAAAGAGGTGATTTCTTTTTTAGTTATGATTATTATTAAGGGGTACTTTTATTAATGATAGCCTATTGCTAATTGAACCCATATGTTTCTTATTGAATGTTTGCCACAGTGCTCACAATTGTTGTTATCTGTTCTTCACATCCAATATACAGTTTACAGTCCAGTTTTCAGAAGAATACAATGTATTATTTTATGAGTAGGGGGCACTAGATGACAGTTTAAGAGGATGTCAGCGATGCATTGTACATTATTCCTACTGGTAATGACTTTATTTTTTACTATGATAAAATGGGGAACTTTTCATAATGATATTGCTTAATTGTACCTTATATTCCTTAACGAATGTTTATCACAGTGCTCAGGATTGTTATTTTTTTTGGACCAAATAGTTAAATAAAGTTGTTAAGCAAGAAGCCATTGACTTGAGTGGTATACATTTTGGAATTGTATGTTGTAATGAGGCCACTGTCACCACCGTCAGAGGGAGTTTTATTTGTTTTAAATGAATATGCTTACAATATGTTTTTACAGTGCTGTTGAGATATTAAAGTAATATTCTCTTTTAATTCAAAAATGTGTTTGTTAAATAAAAAAACATTACTTTTTCTCTTTAGCCTTAAAGTAAACGTTGAATGATGTTAGGTCTTTTAAAGGAGTAGACGTGAAACAGTATAAAAAATGAACAAAAGTGAATATTCAACATTTAACAGCATATATGTGTACTAAGAATTCCAGATAATTATTTAAAAACTCTAAATACATATTAGACCAAATAAATAAAAATAATTGGCTTTTTATTGTGTCTGTGTTACGTTTGAGCAATGAGGCAGACGAGGAGGTACGGATCCAAACGCAGTTCAAACTTTATTAAATGAACAGCACAGGAAAAACACAAAGGAACAGCCCACGATGGGGAAAGGAAACATAAAAGTATAAACTAAACACGAGATGACCAAAGAGGGCATTCGAGGGAGAATCACACACCAGGTTGACATCAAACAACGATCGACAAAGACAGCACAAAGACACGGGGTATAAATAGACAAACGTGGGAAAGGTGGCCAATGAAAGAACAGAACTCAAACAAGGTAACAAGGTGATAAACAGAAACCAAAGGCAAATTAACCAGGGCAGGTGTAAACAATGAACAGTGAATACGAACGCTAACAGAGGGTTGTGGAATCAAATAAAGGACTAAAGTGACAAGATGGAAAACGAGAGGGCAACAGTGAAACGAGACAGGGTGGACTATGGAATTAAATAAGGGACTAAAGTGAAAACTTAAGAAGTCAAAAGTGACAAGATAGAAAACAAGGGGGCAACAGAGAGACAAGACAGGGTAATCATTACATAGCCCCCCCTAAAGGATCGGATTCCAGACGATCAAAACAACAAAAGACGAAAAAGACCCACAAAGAAAAACCAAAATGAGGGCACCAGGGGCAAACAGACAGAGACAAGTGGGCACATGGGCGGACCAGGGGGTACACTGGGCAGGCAGGAAGTCCATGGGGGCCATTAGGCAGTCCAGGGAGGTGGAGAGGGTAGATAGATAGACCATGGAGGCCGAGAGGGCAGGCAAGCAGTCTATGGGGGTGTGTCAAGGGACCAGGGTCAGGTGGCCGCAGAACAGAGGCCGGTTTAGATGGCCCGGGAGCTGGCCACTTGGCAAGGACAGGGACCGGGTCGGGGGGCCTGGGAGGAGGCCACTGGGCAGGGACTGGGTCAGGAGACCAGGGAAGAGGACTCAGGACAGGAACAGGGGCAGGAGGTCTGGGTGGAGGCCACAGGACGGGAACAGGGTCAGAAGCCCTGGGAGGAGGCCACAAGACAGGGACCGGGTCAGGAGGCCTGGGAGGAGGCCACAGGACAGAGGCCAGCTTCGGTGGCCTGGGAGGTGGTCGTGGGCCAATGGCCGGTTCAGGGGACCTGGGAGGTGTGGCCACTGGGGAGCTGGCGGAGCCGCGTGAGGCGGAGCCAAGGAGGACCTCTGAGGCGGGGCAGTCGAAGACTTGGGTGGCGGCGCCGCAGGAGACCCTGGGGCGGAGCAGAGGCAGGCAGAGCCATGGTGTACCCTGTGGGCAGAGCCGTAGAAGGCTTGGGAGGCGGCGCCGTGGAGGGCTGGAGGCGGAGCCGAGGGAGGCTCGGGAGGTGGAGCCGGGGGAGGCGATGGTGTAGAAGGCTCAGAAGGCGGAGCTGACGGAGGCTCAGGAGGCGGAGCCGAAGGAGGTTCTAGAGGCGGAGCCCTAGAAGGCTCTGGAGGCTCTGGAGGCGGAGCCGTAGGAGGCTCGGGGGGCGAAGCCCTGGAAAGCTCAGGAGGCGGAGCAGAGGGAGGCTCTGGAGGCTCAGGAGGTGGAGCTGAGGGCGGTGGCGCCGTAGACAGTTCTTGAGGCGGAGGCCTGGAAGGCTCCGGGGACGGAGCTGAGGAAGGCACAGGAGACGGAGCCAAGGAAGGCTCAGGAGACGGAGCCGCTGGAGGCTCTGGAGGCGGAGCCGTAGGAGGCTCTGGAGGAGGCTCGGAAGGCAGAGCCGTGGATGGCTCGAGAGGCTTGAAGGGTAGAGCCCTGGGAAGCTCGAGGGGCTTGAGAGGCGGAGCCCTGGAAGGCTCGAGAGGCTTGAGGGGCGAAGCCCTGGTAGGCTCGAGAGGTGGAGCCCTGGAAGGCTCAAGAGGCGGAGCCCTGGAAGGCTCGAGAGGCTTGAGGGGCGGAGCCCTGGAAGGCTCGAGAGGCTTGAGGGGCGGAGCCCTGGAAGGCTCGAGGGACTTGAGGGGCGGAGCCCTGGAAGGCTCGAGGGGCTTGAGAGGCGGAGCCCTGGGAGGCTCGAGAGGCTTGAGAGGCGGAGCCCTGGGAGGCTCGAGAGGCTTGAGAGGCGGAACCCTGGGAGGCTCGAGAGGCGGAGCTCCGGAAGGCCCGAGAGGCGGAGCTCCGGAAGGCCCGAGAGGCTTGAGGGGCGGAGCCCTGGAAGGCTCGAGAGGCTCGAGAGGCGGAGCTGTAGGAGGCTCAAGAGGCTCTGGGGGCGGAACCGTCAGAGGCTTGAGTGGATCGAGAGGCGGAGCAATCGGAGGCTCTGGAGGCGGAGCCGTAGGAGGCCCCGTAGGCGGAGTTGCAGGAGGCTCGAGAGGCTCTGGGGGTGGAGCCGTAGGAGGCTTAGGGGGCGGAGCCCTGGTAGGCTCGAGAGGTTCAGGAGGTGGAGCCCTGGGAGGCTCGAGAGGCTTGAGGGGCGGACCCCTGGTAGGTTCGAGAGACGGAGTCCTGGAAGACTCGAGAGGCTCGAGAGGCGGAGCTCTGGAAGGCTCGGGAGGCGGAGCTCTGGAAAGCTCGGGAGGCGGAGCTCTGGAAAGCTCGGGAGGCGGAGCTCTGGAAAGCTCGGGAAACTCGGATGGCTGAGCTCTGGAAAGCTCGGGAGACTCGGATGGCTGAGCTCTGGAAAGCTCGGGAGACTCGGATGGCTGAGCTCTGGAAAGCTCGGGAACTTCGGATGGCTGAGCTCTGGAAAGCTCGGGAAACTTCGGATGGCTGAGCTCTGGAAAGCTCGGGAAACTCGGATGGCTGAGCTCTGGAAAGCTCGGGAAACTCGGATGGCTGAGCTCTGGAAAGCTCGGGAGGAGGAGCCCTGGAAGGCTCGAGAGGCGCTGGCTCTTGGACGGTCACGGCCATTGGCACTGGCTCTTGGACGGTCATGGCTACTGGCACTGGCTCTTGGACGGTCAAGGCTACTGGCACTGGCTCTTGGACGGTCGTGGCTACTGGCACCTGCTCAGGGACGGTCGTGGCTTTGGGCACTGGCTCTTGGACGATCGGGGCCACAGGCGCTGACTCAGGGACGGTCGAGGCTACAGGCGCTGGCTCAGGGACGGTCGAGGCTACAGGCGCTGGCTCAGGGACGGTCGAGGCTACAGGCGCTGGCTCATTGACGTTTGAGGCTTGCGGCACTGGCTCATTGACGTTTGAGGCTTGCGGCACTGGCTCATTGACGTTTGAGGCTTGCGGCACTGGCTCATTGACGTCTGAGGCTACAGGCTCTGGCTGGGTTACCGTGGTTGGCGAGGATTCGGGCTCGCTCACGGTGACATGCGTGGGCTCTAGCTCGCTCACCGTGACATGCGTGGGCTCTAGCTCGCTCACCGTGACATGCGTGGGCTCTAGCTCGCTCACCGTGACATGCGTGGGCTCTAGCTCGCTCACCGTGACATGCGTGGGCTCTAGCTCGCTCACCGTGACATGCGTGGGCTCTAGCTCGCTCACCATGACATGCGTGGGCTCTAGCTCGCTCACCGTGACATGCGTGGGCTCTAGCTCGCTCACCGTGACATGCGTGGGCCGGGAGGCGGAAGCCCGTCTCCTCCTCCTTCTCCGGGCAGACGAGGAGGACCGCGCTGGCTCGTTGACCGGCGCGAAAGGACGAACCACGGGCGAATGGAGGGTCAATTCTGCGGGAGGCGCTACGGGGTTCTCCTCGATGATGTCCACAGTTAGATGAGAACCGCAGATCTGTAGGGTCTCTTCAACGAATGCGTCAAGTGTCCAGTCGCGCGTAGCCGGAGGCAGCGAGTAGCCCCAGAGTGCAGTCTGGACGATGGGGCGGGGCGACACTTTTGGGCGGAGCGACACGTGTCGCCCCGCCCCTATTTTTACGTTCCCGCCATTGCCATTTTCCTCCGACCCCCCAGGGGGCAGTTTGCGATGAAAGGCAACGCCAGCGGCGGCAGTAACGAACGAACGAATGATACTCAACGTTGATTGATAAGTGGTGAGTAAAAATGGTTATGTAGATTTATATTAATATATTTAAAAATGTATCATGATGTTCGAGAGTCAAATCTGGAATAATTGCTTAAGCATATCCCAGTGTATTTCAGATGATATAATTAAACTGTTCTTTGTTTTTTTGTTTTTCCTTCTTAGAATTTGTGAGATTCTTCTATTTTTTAACAAACATGGGGCACCACACCGTCAGTAACCAGAGCAAAACATGAAGATTATATGAAGTCCACTCTTAAACTGTGCCCATTTTGTGACTTTACTGAACTATATTTCGCACATGGTACATCTCCATGTTCGTAGACATTTTGAGACCGCAGTAAGATACAAAGGTTTGGTTCTCCAAATGGATGATTTGTATTAAATAATTACTATAACCATATTAAATTAAGTTCAGCTTGGTAATGTGCTTAATTAATTCATTTTCAGATTTATTCATTGTCAAATGCAGCAACCAGTGCCGAGAAAAGGCCCATTTTCACTGCTGCTTTTGTGAGAAGACTGTTATTAATAGGTCACAATTAATGACCCACATATTAAGCCACCACGAGCCTCGTGTTGAACCAGGAGTTACTTCAGACATGCATATTGAGAATGTTATGAATAAAGACACAGGTAATTGAATCTTGAAGAACTTATTCTGTTATACAATAGCAATATGTTTTCTTAAAGCTATGTTTAATTTTTTTTATTTGAAATCGAGAGCAATAAATTACTGAATTGTTAAAGTATGAATGAACAAATAATTTTTCTATATTTTTATTAAATAATTGTTGATTGTGTAGTGGGTCTGAGCGTACAGCACGAGTACAGCGCCTGCAGCTCGGGAGCACAGAGGGTTGGAGCTGAATCCTGCATTAGAGAGAGCCCTACATTGAAAGTGGAAAGGTTTTGTGATACAGCAAAAACACAAGATCCCACATCGACAACGTCCGCTTCTTCAAACAGAGGTTAGACTTCTTGACAAAAACAAAATATCACATATTTGTTTGGCATAATTCTCTCCACGTAGAGTGATCTGTTCTAACTGGTAATATCTTTATTGCTTTATAAGAATCTCTTCCAAACATGAAGTCCAAAAACCTAATGGATAAAAGGAACAAGCCAGCAGTTACACCTGAATCTGAACTTCAGTGTGAAAATGTCAAGAGTTCTACAGGTAACCGACTTGTAAACTTGCACTACTCAGGGTTGCAGTGGTATGAGATTTTCACTGTACAAAAACTGTTTTAGACATTATCTGGTTTAATGGTATATGGTCCTGCTCAATAAAATGTGAGAGTCATTAAAACATTTTTTTTTTTTAATCATTTGTCATTGGATCATTTTTTTACTCCTACTCCAATAATAATAAAATAATTATTTGTACAATAATAATTATTTATACTCAAGTTATTATTTCTATAAGCACTTTTACTTGAGTACAGCTTTTGGATATTCTGCCCACCTCTGCTGTCACACCAGATAGCCTAGATTATCAAAACTTCGTTAATTTACTGTTTGAATTGTGTGATAAAAGTAACAGAATTTGAGACTTTTTGGTTTTATTTTTGACTAGAAACAAAGCTCATCACAATTTTACGGATGGAAGGAATGCAATAAATAGTGTTTAGTTTGGTATCTACTGAAAATAGCATAGGCTAAAACAGTGATCTTGTGATTTAAGATTTAATATAGATGATATATGTTACAGTACTATAAATAAGCAGATGTGTGAGATATAACTCTTAACCATGAAACTGTCATACTGCTGCAACCCTAAAATAATATACTGTATAAAAGTTAGTATGCACAGTGATCTTAAAACATTCAAACAACTACTCCAGCAGAAGAAAAAGGTCTGAGGACTCATAATGTGAAGCCTAATACAGTTGTGTCTGTAATTTGACACTATTAAAAAACAACTTAAGAAAGCACATCCAAAGACGCCACACTGAATGCAGGGAGACTGTATCATCCAAAAGGTATTTAAGGTGCCAGTGTGTTGATGGCAAAAATGGAATTTTTGCTGTTGAAAAGTCTTTCCATGGTGCATCCACTCCAATCCATGTCCTTAAAAATACCTGGGGAGAGTCACAAAGGTCTGAGTGTGAATTGGATGAGTGTTGTGTTACCAGAGACTTTGCCCACAGAAGTGGTATTTTGCCATTTGAGTGTGACCATTTGCAGTCTTTATCTTATTGTCCACGTGTTGGTCAAATACAGACTGATCTTGCTGAAGAAACATTGTGTTTGATGGTTGACCAGAAGTGGTTTGGAGAAGCAAGGAAACACCAGTTAATTGATCTGAAGAAGGAATCTCTGGCCGAAGGAGTTCCATTGTCAGTGTCTGTAAAATTGGAGACCAACTCAATAAATTGCATGTGTCTGTGTTTGAAAAAAACGCTCATACTACAGCAGACTTGGCAGAGTAATGGTCTCGTATGATGTTAAGAAAAACTCTTGGTACTGCCCTTGCTCAATGCCAAGGAAATCTTGTATTCACAAGGCTGTTTCAAAGTGGCATCTCTTTCACCTTCAGAAAGAGTTGTTCAAGAAGGTGAAAAGTGTGGAGGAAGTTCCTCCTGAATCACCTGAAGGAAAAAAAGATGACAACAACAGCTATCCACCATCTGACTCAAACATCAAAGAAATGATCCACTACATGATGACACACAAAAAACTTCCCAGTGAGCTTCCCAAGACATTACTAGATCATTCCAGAGATCTAAAGTCCAACCAGTGTCTTCCAAGGAATCTGGTGCCCACAGAATTAAAATGTACCAAGTGCACAGCTGAAAGCTTAAGTGATCCAATACTCATCACAAAAGATGCCAAGATAGTGACATTTTCTGGTGTAATCCAAGGTATGGTTGATTATTGTAATATTACATTAACATGTGCTTTCAGATATTTTTATGTATATTTTAGATTCATGCATTTATTTACGTCTTTAGGCATATCTACTTACTACAGACAGTGCCCACACTGTGAAATGGTATATAGGTACCAAGAGTGGTCAGATGGAATACATAATTTCAATGACCACATTCTCGTGTCATTGCATTTGTGCATGTTCCTAAGAAACTCAGTAGAGGTATGTCATTGTCTCTATGTCAAGTTGCTGGGTTTTTTCATTCAACATTTCATTCATTCAATGTATTTTTTAACTTGTTTAATTCCAGAATAGTACAGCAGTAAGTAGGGTAATGGATACATTACATTCAGTTGAAGGTGGGCCTTTTCCTAAAAATGAACTTGTTTTACAAGCCTATTTGCACTTTGAGGCCATGACAGAATTGGATTATCATTACAATTGTGTCACTTGTGGGCACTACCCAAGTGTAGTCATCATGGATCTCCACAAGAAGGGAGCCTTCGGCATGCCTGGTATGTTTAAACATTATCGTTTGATATATTTAAATGTTTATTTATAACTATGGATAAATATATTTTGTGAATAAATTAAGAAAATAATCACATCCACATTGTAAAGTTTTTTTTTAATTATTATTATTTTTTTATATATATTTTCAAAATCCTATTATTTCACGGGGATAAATTGCATTCATGCTTAAATTGAAATGTAAGTTAATGTAATCTAAATATATCCTACTGTTAAATACTATAGTCTTTGTTTCATTTTATTAATTGATTGTAGTGAGTGAAATTGACCCCCCACCAAATTATGACGGCTATGTGGATATTGAGAAGTTTTGGGAGGCAGTAACAGTAGAGATGATAAGCCGAGGTTTTTATACAAGTATGTCTCGCATCACTTTTCAGTTATACAGCCTTTTTTAAGTTTCTTTCTTTAACCACAGTTTAACTTCTTTCTCTTTTGTTATTAGGTGGGATGAGGAACCCTTCGTTGTGCCCCCAAGCTACAGCTTTTGGGCGCCATGGATTGGTATTTATACTAGATCATCCAACATTGTTCTCAACACAGAGTACGCTAAGCGTCATGTGTCACAAGACTCTTCTGAGGATGACGTACCACTTACAGAAGAAAGGCTTGCAGATGAGCTGCTAAATCTCCGGGTATGGTTTGTTACATCACAGCAATATATTAATTGAGATATTTTGTTCTGTCATGATGTGTAATCATTTTGTTATTTTTTCTTTTTGGCTAGGTTGAGGAAATAAGAGCCCTTTCTATGGGTTGTGGAATAGATCACAAAGGTTCTAAAATGGATTTAATTATCCGACTAAAAGAGAGGATGTCAAATAGAGTCACCTACAACAAGGTTTTTGAAAAAGTGTGGGGTGCATCTGGTAAGTCAGACTGTACAGTTATGTATTAGGGTGGCATAAAAGTATTAATATAACAGTTCTTGTTTATGTAATCATTTTGCTGTTCAAATTGAGGTGATGTGATTTTTGTAAATTAAGACCTCTGATTGTAAAAATGTATAAAGATTGACATATTGAGTTTTCATGGATAATAAATTGACATGTCTTTCACTTTAGGTGGCTGGGCTGTTATAACCTGCCCTTGTGGGGTTGTGTACTCTGTGAAATTTAACATTAGAGCAGAGAGCCCTCGTGATTATGCTGATCTCCTGCTTTCATGGAAACATGTTCCCAATGTTGCTGTGTACGACTACCCAAGGGGACTAGCCTCGCATACAAACCATCGTTCAAATAAATTATTTCATCCTTTTGAGGGTCGATTACTGCAACCATCTGAAGAAAATATTAAGAAGGCATTAGAAAATGACTTGAAAGTCAGTTTGCCATGGCTTAACCACAAGAAAGAACCAGCTGATCAAGATGGCCATCCTGTTACTGGTTCATGTGACCATTATGTCTTGTCTGATGTGTTCCATCAGAACAACAGTAAGGATCCTAGGGATTCCTTGAGAAAGATTGGACTTGTCCCGGAGCTTGCAGGAAAAATAAACAGTCAGACAGCTGAGCAACTCTTTTCAGATATGAAGAAAAGAACTACTTCCTCAACATGATGAAACCATCATCCCACATATTCCTTGCAAGAAATATTCTGCACCATAAAAATGTTGCACGGAACAATACAGTTGTGAAGCAGTTACAAAAATTTACAGAAGAGAACACTGAATTCCAGTTTGATTGCAATGGAAAGATAATTTTGGGTAATGTTTTATCATTGTGTGTTATATGTGTGTATGTGTATATGTAAATAAATGTGCATGTATACGCTTGTGTGTTTTAGGTGCAACCATGAATCCTCAATCCTCAAACACGGTTGATACTGCAGCATGCAGTCAAATATCAGGTATGACGTTGTATTTGTTGTGGTAGGAAAATCAATAATCTTTGATTAAGAATATTTTATATTTATATATGTGTGTGTATGTTTTATTAGAGTGAAGATGTTTGTTTATGTGTGTTATGTGTGTTTTTATGTGTGCATCCATGGCTGTGAATCCTCAATCCTCCAACACTGTTGATACTGCAGCATTCAGTCAAATCAGGTATTAAGGTGCAGTTGTGGTAAAAAGTTAAGACATCTTTGATTATTCATATAAGTGATAATTCATGTTGTTATTCCTCTGTTTTTATTTTATAAGCCACCATATGAAGAGCAAACGTCACAGTGTGACAAGCCACAAGCCCTTCTGGGCAGTGGAGGACATGCTTCCAAATAAAGCAGTTTGGGGCCAACCATTACCAGAACATCTTCAGAAAATGGTAGTAATTAGTTTGTGGCCATACTAAAATTCTTAAAACATGATCTTAGTTTATGCTTTTTCATTTTATTTTTCAGGTTGTAAGTGTATTGGACCCTAACAGTGACCCAAAGGAACGTATTGTTTCTGTGGGGTCCACTGTGCTGCTGCGTTCCGATTTTTTGTCTTTAGGATTGTCAGAAGGAGTTGAAGCAACGGTAAAATAATTTTTTATTTGTAAAATGAGATGGAAAAATATCAAAGGAACTGATTTCATTTGTTTTTATGAAAAAAATTATAGATTTTGAACTGTTGCCTACTGAATCATAGAGCACATACGCTTTCCGCAGGGTAAGGTAGCAGTCTCGAAGATTTTATTGAAAACCGGATACATTTGTATCCATCTGATAATTGTTTCTTCATTACAGGATATCAGTGTGTATGTTGTTAATTCTTACGTGGTAGCGACCTGGCTTCCGCCATTCTCTTGTTTCCCAGAGTTGTCCCTTCCGGTGAGTTCTGGAAGGTTTATTTTGTGAAAGATTTTATTATAGCTGAATATAAAGAACAATAAATAGTTCCTAGGCTCTGATATGAAAATTGATCAAATTCCTACATAAATTTTAGGCTAATGTCAGTCAGACACACCTTGTGGCTCTGCCAGCTTGGGTACCTGGCCACTGGCTGCTGTGTGTAAGTATTATAATTTAAATGAGAACTAAGTTAACAGGCAGTTGTAATTTAAGCAATATCCAATAATCTAAAGAATAATCTAATGTGTACTAAACAATGTGCTGTTGAATTTACTTCAATTTGAATTTACTTGTACAGCATTGCATGTGCATTTTACAGATTTTGAAACCAAAGACAAGAGAAATGTTTTTCTCGATTCTATGCAACAAGCAGCATTTGGACCATACATTGACACCTTCAGGTTATAGAAATGTTCAGAATGTGTTCAGAGATTACAGTGGTTCTGTTTTAAACTGTAATCTTTTATTTCCACCGTTTTGTTTATTAACTTTTATTTTGTGTTTACTGGAATCTTCAGTGCATAAACAGTTATGCGTCAACAAACCACAGATATGACCCTTGTTTGCAAAGATAGTATATCGATATAGATATAGATAGTTTCTCTAAAAAATGGGGAATTTATTTTTCTTTTTTACAGGAGCATTGCAAAACTCATTGACACCCAAGAGTGGACAGAGAAAACTGCGATTACATTTGAAGTGAAACATTTAATTTAAATGCAAACAAAAGTTTATTTCATTACACAGGATATATGTGTGCTGATGTGATGGAAATCTGTGAAGGTAAATGTGTGTACTTGTTTTAATCCAAACCACAGGGAATACCGAAGCAGGTGGGTGGGAACAACTGTGGGATCTACATACTGATGGTAGGTTACATTTGATTTGTTATTTTAGTGAATTATTTTAAGTTATACCCTGCTCATTTTCTTGCACTTTGTGAATTGTAACAGTACACTCTATACATGGCTTTGGGGCTCCGGTTTGATTTTACAGAGGTATGTCATTACCTCATTACATCTTTCAAGTTAAATAAACAGACATTATTTATATTATTATTATTATTTTTTAAATTCAGGATGACATGCCCCTGATCAGGAGGTGGTGGTGTGCTCTCATACTGGACAACTTCACTCTGCAAATGTATGTAGCTGTTTGCATGTTCCTACATTAAACATTATATATATATATATATATATACATACATACACTATATCTACCAATGTACGTACCTACCTCTTGTCATTTGTTCTTTTAGCGCTCAACCAGACAAAAGGCAATGTCTTCGGGGAGATTCAGACAAAGCAGGTAATTTATTGTGCACATACATTCATTAAGAACTAATAATTTTAAATTGTTACAGCTACAAAGTTGTTCAGATATGAAATTTGATAGATTATGTACTATATTGGTTGCTCAATAGCCGTGTTTCCACTGTGACTTCTGAGGCTTGATTGTGCCTCATTGTGGCTTCCTCGAGGCCAATAGCCACGGCTTTATAGTCCACTGACTGAATACCTTGGTACAAAGCGGGGCCAACTAGGGCTTGAGTGGTCAAATGCAAGTTTGATGAGTATGGACAGAGAGTCAGCGCCATGAATCATTCTATACATAGCTATCAGTTAACATTAAAGACCTTTAAAAACATTTTAGCTTAACTCACTCACAGACAGCAGTGAGCCCTTGATGCACACTTTTGCTGAGCCCACACTTATGCGAGCTCCGCAGCAGACTTTTCCCAACAGTCAAAGCAGCATTACGCTTGGGAGGAAGACATAGGAAGACCACTACTACTAAGGGTACCATTTGGGACAGGGCCATTATCAGCACAGACATTTACATTCATTGACTAAAAATATACAGATGTTACTGAATTTCACCAATGCAATCCTGACACAAAATAATTAGGATCAATGTATCACTTATTGTAAAACATCAATACTTGGGTTTAAAAAACTAAAATTGCAAACAGTCGGCCGCATGTTTGTTTTGGTATTTTACTCGTTTCCAGCAATTTCTTTGAATAGTTTTCTGGTAAAACTTCCATTTGTTGGTGAAACAACGGAATTTGTCATTGTTCAAGACAGGCATGTTAAGGGAGGGCTTTAGTGAAGCGCTGCAGAGCTTCTTTCCCAACGGTGGAAACACAGTGTGATTTTGTGCTTGGTGCCATAGGTCCAAGGTTATTAAATCCACCCGGCCCTTGAAAGCCCTGGTTCACACTGGCCATACAGTGGGAAAGCAGCTAATGTGTTTTGGAGCTTTAAATTGATATTTATTTTAAATTATCGTTATAAGAGAATATTAATCAATTTTTTTATTTTATTCAGAGCATGCAGTTATGACAACAATATATCAGGTTTGTCTGAACCAAGGATTATTTATGTTTTTTAACAATATTTATATACAAGTATAAATAAATTTTTTTTTTGTTTCAACAGCTTCCCAATGAAATTGTTTCTGAGATCCTCAAGGAAGTTGTTTTAGCAACTGGGGATTCTGCATATTTGACGCTTTCACTTGTATGCAGATGGTTTCGGGATGTGGTCACAAATGAACATTTTCGGAAAGCAGCACACTTTGCCTGGCTAGACAGTGAGATGTTTTTTCCTGTTCATTGCACATTTCTTGGATTGAAATTTGTGGTATGTGACATTTATACTTGAATCTCCACACTTATATCTTTTCTGTATTTTGTCTTTACATTTTAAGGTGTGGTCAACTGGAAGATTTTCTCACAGGACTATTGTAAAGAGTTCAGACAGAGCTACAGCATCAGGGAATGCTCAGAATGCTTGAAGCTCTTCAAGTCCTGTCCACCAGGGTATAGGGGAAGAGGAAGACGAGGGGAACTGCTGGGCTTTTACTCCGAAGATCTTTGTGCAGGATTTTGCTCGCAGGACTGTTTTTTGCTGCAGGAAATGAGTTTATGTTAAACTCATAAAACTTGTACAGAATAAGAATTGAGAGATGGACTGGTTTTGACAGTTAAACTTGAAAAGCTATGGCAAACGTGTATGACAAAAACATAGGTTTCATTGTGCATATGGTAAGGTACCTTTTGGTCCTTTAATGTTTGTATAAATGCCATTCTGCTGTTCTTACATTTCATGTAATGTGATTTGCTATAACAACAGGCATGAAATCTAACCAAGTTAATTATTCATTTAGTTGTGAAAATGTTTAAAGGGGTGATGATGATGATTAAATTTATTATTTTATATAGAAGGGGTAATTACATAAGTGCAGTTTGGACTGAAGTGTATATAATAAAGAAAAAGTGACAAAGTCTTTGTTTTGTTCTTAAGAGTGTGTATAGATGCTCCCTTACAGGTTTATTGTTGTAAAATAATGGTTATTGATTACATTTATGTAAACGCACATACTATAATTAAACCTTTTTTTATAGCACAACCATGGTAAATTTGTAATTACCATGCCCTTTTGGAGCAATAATCCGTATGATCAGTGAAGTTTAACAGCCGTATAGGTAGTTTAAAAATAAAATGGTTGTAGGGGCTCATGGTTTTATCAGGTGACACTCGAGACATGTCCGCTATAGTTTGCTCTCTCTATAGGCCTATATATATCTGTGTGTGTGTGTGTGATTTGTATACATTGTGTACCATACTAAAACTACAAACTGTCATTACAAACTGTGTCATTAACTGACAAACTCCAGTGAGTAATACAGAGGTAACGAACCGTCTACTACAGCTGTTGAGGGAGTGATTGTGAATTAAACCAGTATTTCTATTGTCTATGTATTTCTACTTCATTGGAATATTGTGGAATCGCAGCAATGAACGCGAAATTTATAAACAACTTTATTCGTCTGTTATGTTCTTCCGCATTCCCAGCCTGCCCAAAGCGTCACACTTCTCTGCACCAATAATCTGCAATAGCGTCACACTTCTCTGCACCAATAATCTGCAATAGCGTCACACTTCTCTGCACCAATAATATCATCTTTATTATAAACCAATAAACGTTAAGGGGGCGGGGCGACACGTGTCGCTCCGCCCAAAAGTGTCGCCCCGCCCCATCGTCCAGACTGCACTCTGGGGTACTACGAGGCAGCCGCTCCTTCAGCCCATCATTCAGGTTGCCTCGGAAGAAGACCACGAGAGAGTAATTTGGAAAGTCAGAGACGTTTGCCAGAGCCAGGAAGTCGTGAATGTGGTCTTCAATAGGTCGGTCCCCTTGCTTCAGGCTGAGCAGATCGTAATTTGCCTGAAAAACTGCTGGATCCATTGTGGTCGATCGTTCTGTTACGTTTGAGCAATGAGGCAGACGAGGAGGTACGGATCCAAACGCAGTTCAAACTTTATTAAATGAACAGCACAGGAAAAACACAAAGGAACAGCCCACGATGGGGAAAGGAAACATAAAAGTATAAACTAAACACGAGATGACCAAAGAGGGCATTCGAGGGAGAATCACACACCAGGTTGACATCAAACAACGATCGACAAAGACAGCACAAAGACACGGGGTATAAATAGACAAACGTGGGAAAGGTGGCCAATGAAAGAACAGAACTCAAACAAGGTAACAAGGTGATAAACAGAAACCAAAGGCAAATTAACCAGGGCAGGTGTAAACAATGAACAGTGAATACGAACGCTAACAGAGGGTTGTGGAATCAAATAAAGGACTAAAGTGACAAGATGGAAAACGAGAGGGCAACAGTGAAACGAGACAGGGTGGACTATGGAATTAAATAAGGGACTAAAGTGAAAACTTAAGAAGTGAAAAGTGACAAGATAGAAAACAAGGGGGCAACAGAGAGACAAGACAGGGTAATCATTACAGTCTGACAGTGTTGACAAAAACAAAGTAATATCTGGAAAAACGCCTATTTTATGAAATAAATACAAAATGAGGAGGTACATTGCTGAACAGCCAAGACCTTGGTCTATAATGATATACCTTCAGATTTTGTAATTTATCTAACTTTTTATTTTCAAAATTAAACCCTGTTTTATCCAAATTCCCAAGAATCAGTGATATATTATTAATGAACTGTTTTTCTTCGGATGTATCGATGACACCCAGAAGTCTCACACGTTCAAGTTCAAAAAGGGCTGTGCCCATTCATATGTCAAACATAAGGTGGATAACACAATGGCCTGCATGACAGTAATATTTTTATGTTTAAGGTTATTGCTAAACATTTACTAGGGGTTTAGATGTTACCTGGTGGTTGCTTTGTGATTTCAAGTGGTTGCCAATAACAAGGATGGTGAATGTGATTTCAGAACTTGTTCATGGATCAACTTCCTTGAAGGTCCTGGAACAATATTCGAATGAACCAAACAGATTTTAGGGATACATTTAAAATTAATATCAAGTGTACGCTTATGGTCTGTGTTAGGGGCTTATACACCATTCTTATTAACCTATAATTTCCCTCTGATTTAGGGGTAAAGGGGTTAGGGTTAGGATAGAGTTAAGACTATGTTTTTATGACAGGAATGTTGTTCCATGATCAACAAAAGATGTTGTAGGTACACATCTTACTTTGCAAAATCACCTCAACCTTCACAGAGGATATACCATAACTATATATATATATATATTTTTTTTTTTTTTTTTGATAAACACTATCACAGCTGTCACAATGTCACTGTATTAAATAATTGAACTATTTATGAAAATAAATGTATTGTTAAAAAAAAAAGTGCTTTTACAGGTGACACTAGTTGCAGCTCCAAAAACTAAATAAATTCATAAATTCAAGTTGAGTTATACAAGCAGCTCAAAACAAAAGAAGTGGATTTGATGAAGTTGAGCAGTATTGCTGAACCCTGCTCAACAGTTGGGATTGAGGTGGAATCTGAGTTTAACAGTATGTGGTCTTCTTATTTTGCGACAGGAGCAAACCCTAATTTATGTTTAAATGCTGACGCAATATATTTTTGACTCCAGTTTTTTATTTGGTGATCTTGCAGTAAGTACTAGAAAACGAGAGAAAAGGAGACAAGACGTGTGTTGTGAAACCAGCTTAATTACGTTTGCTTGTACTGCGTGATCTATTCGGTAACGGAACATCAACGAACAACGCAACGCGGGCTGGCTCAGTCACAAGTCATTTCACTGTCTCTCCCCTCCCGTGTGCGCAGAAATTTGATTTGATAAATTTAGCAAACTGGCTAACTAGCTACGTTTTGCATATAAAAATACATGCTTCGGGCCCAAACTGACACGTGCGGATACTGCGCATTCCAAATCTACATTTAACACTGGAAATTGACACTTGTTAAGAAAACGGGAATTTAAACGGGAAGTTCTCTACAATACACTTTTCTGTGTTAAAATGTATAATACATCTTTCAAATGTTTTTAGCTCACCATTTAGTTTGTAATGTGAAATGGCTAATGTGTTTACATGCCGCTTCTGGCCTTTCGCTAAAATCTGTAAAAGGTTATGTAGATCATCAAGTACTACATAGACATGAGGCTAGTGGCCAATATCCATGTTGTGTGACTGACTGCAAACATGTTTTTGTTAAGTACAGTGCTCTTAAAACGCATTTTCATCGACACCACCAAAACCCATCTGTGACAACTGTACATTATACAAGTAGTCAAACATCATATACATGTGAGAACTGAAGTTGTCAGAAGCAGTGCACAGATTTCAAAGATTTGCTTGCACATCTCAGGTCACATCTTTCCAAAAGTGAGTTGGTAAACTGTCCATTTGCTAGCTGTGGCAAAATATCGGTCATCATTTACTTCCCATATATCCAGGATCCATAAACATGCGATTGCAGGGCAATTATCCACTACACACAAGCTCAGCACACAACAAAACAATTCAAAGAAATACTTAAAGAGAGTACACATATTTCTGATTCTGATGTAGAAGCAGCTTTGAATGGTGTGACAGATTTGCATTCTTCATGAAGCCTCCCTCTCTCTACAGAATATACCCGGAAGCAGTTTTTTGGCAGGAATGTGTGAAGACTCATAATGTCCCTCCTACAGGGGTATTAACTGATGTGTGTGATGGATCAGTGTTTCATACCAATGCTTTGTGTATGCAGCCAGGTATAAGTTTAAAGCTTATTTTGTACCAGGATGCTTTTGAGGTAGTCAACCCTCTCGGCTCGGCAAAGAAAAAGCACAAGATAGTGGGGGTGTACTTTACACTTGCCAACTTTGAGCCGTTCTGTCGGTGAATGATGCGCATCGCGAGCGCAGAATGATGGGCTTGAAGCAACATGGAGTCACAGCGCGTTGAGTCCGCATTGAAAAGTTCAAAGGAAAGACATATCGATGCATAGTTTATTATACAGTATCTATCTATGCAATAGTTTATTGAGCCTTTTCTTTTAACAGTTTTAAATTTCAGTTACTGTGCGTGTGAAGAACAGTTATAGTGCTCCAGTGTTGTGATCTAACAGACACACGGTAGAAACGAACATGATTAAGGTACAGCAATAGCCTACAGTCCAGCAAGATAGTAATTTTATGCGAAACCATAGAGCTTTATCTACAGATCAAGTATAATAATAGTAACATTGAATCATCTTGGAGAGTTTCATCATTGACTGTCGTAACCGAACGCGACGCGCTGTTTGACGCTGAATGGAGAATGACTGACAGCAGCAGTGGAGGGTAAAGTTTACGTGAACTTGAATTTAATGACTTAAATATTCATTTCTATCTCACATTATACTATAGTATGGCTTCAGAACACTTCTAGTGCACGAAAACTTTATGGTGCTTTATAATGCTTTTGTGGGGCAGTAGAGAAAGTAGAGAAACAGTATTGCCCCAAAATTATCAGTAAAGTCAAAAGTGTTCACATAGAAACAGCCTAGAACTACAAACAAGGGCTAGAGGAGAGAAGTGACCCCTCTGGTGCCCTCTTTGAGACAACAATTATAACATTCATCCATACACATCATGTGGGTACATTGATATTGATAAGATTGGTGTGTTATTGTGAGTTGATGTTTTGTTGATATGTAACAGGTTTGACTGTTACAAACTGTAACAGTTAGGTTTTTTATTCCACTCATTTACCAACAGGTGCATATTTAAGATCAGTCCTGACAAGGGCTCCAAAGTTGAGCGCCTGGAAAAAAAGAAGAGGAATGCAGTGAACCCGAAAGTCCTGACCCTTATCACTCGCATTTCGGAGTTTGAGTGGAGTTCTTAATGAGTAAGTTGCTTATTGTCACTTTGCATGTATTAATGATCTAAAGTCCAAAGTACATACTTTGTTGAAAAGCAAACATAGTGTACAATGTACAGCACGAGTGACGCAAATTTCATCATCAACAGGTTACACAGACGAAATAACGAGTAGAATGAACATGCGTCTAGAATGACGAAAACAAACATACAAAAAAAAACAACGGAGTATGAAGTAATCGTTGGTTATTCGCTGCATCGTCACTGAAAAATGACATTGTTGTGGAGAATGCTGCTTACGGAAACGGAAAGCCACTTACATACTATGCATGTAAACATGAACACTTCGTGTCTTAAAGGGGTAGTTCACCCAAAAACTAAACTTGTCATTACTCTCCCTCGTGTCGTTCATGTTTGTTCATCTTCAGAACACAAATGAAGATATTTTTAACTCTTTCCCTGCCAGCGTTTCAAAAAATAAGTTGCCAGGATTTTTGATGATATTTTGGTTTACGGATATATGAACATTTTATATATCAAAATAAAGATCTGAGCCTCTGCTTTAAAAAAAAAAAAACACAGAAAAAACCTGTTTTATTTTATCTTAATTTGTTCTTATTTGATCACCACTTGAACATAGGTAGGTTTTGTCAAAAATACAACATTCTGTACAAAAAGCTTAGAAAAATGCATTTTGAACTACATTCTCCAAACTCCTTCCCGTTTGTGCTTATCACGTCTATGTTCGCAGATGCTTGTTTCTCTGATCTGGAAGTCTCGTACTCAGAACATGCGCAAGGGCTTTCCCTACCGAATGCCTCCTGAAACACGGAAAAGTCTGTGTTTGGCGTGGAAAGAGTTAATGATCCTCCTTTGACATCCTAAGTAACTGAAACTTTCAAGACCCAGAAATGTATAAATACATCATTAAAGTTGATCATGTGACTCCAGTGGTTCAATCTTCATTTTATGAAGCCACGGGAAAAAACTTAATTCAATAATTTCTTTACTTCAGCGTGTATCTTCATTTGTGTTCTGAAGATGAACAAAGGTCTTACGGATTTGGAACGACATGAGGGAGAGTAATTAATGGCAGAAGTTGGGTGAACTATGCTTTTAAGCAGCTTTCTCTCATCAAACATTTTACTGGTGTCAGTGTAAATGAGGTATGATATTTGATCACTGCAGAAGTTATTACTCCACCACCTGCGTGATGTCATTAATGACAGTTTTATGTTGTTGAACCTACATGGGTTGAACGATAGATGTGCCACAGTTGCTATTGTTATTGGAAATAGTTGTGACAGACATTACTTATTTCAGTAAGTTTGAACCTAGTCTTATAAGGCAGATGTTTTAGCTTGTACATATTGCTAATCTTTCTAATAAACCGTCTGTACTTCTCATCTCCTGTACTAGATGCCGTTTTTTTTCTCACAAGTTGTTATGTTCTTTACAGACCCAAGGAGGATTATGTGCATGGGTTGAACTGTTGGCCTGTGGCCGGCAGCGGCAGATTTTCCAGAGAAAATCTCTGGAATCTCAAGTGCACAGACTTATAAAAAGTCCACTGGCACTATTCTACATCCTCTTCTTGTCGTTTAAAACACATCTATTCTTTTCTTATCTCTTCCTCACTAACAGGTTGTAATGTAAAAATTCCAAGGTCTTAATCGTTATAGAATTCTACACTACATGTTAGCACAGTAAACGAGATGATCTGTTCAAAAATGTCCTTCACTTTTGATGCTGACGTAATACAATGTTTTATGTAATAATGAATAAAATGTGTTATAAATATGGAGTTGTCTAATTTCTGATTTCTGTTGATATTGTAGGCATTAAAATCATTTTAGGAACCATAGACCACAAAAAGTTAAGCTCTGAATTATGATCCAGGAAACATGGGCATAATAAAACCCTAAATAAACCACATTTTAATTTGTAATGACAATTTATAAAAATATAGCTGCAAGCAGCGCAAAAGCATTTGAATTTTGCTATAATGTACTTAATCACTGGCCGAATATAAACACAGACATCGCACCCTGGAGAAAGTAATTCCCAGGAGGGAGCATTCTGAAAAACACCTTAAATTTACTGATTTATGTAATTTTACATTAATTTCTGTCATGAACAGGAAAATAATCTATAGAACATTAACAGTTATTTTATGTAAAACTACATGTTTAATCTGTAAAAATATTATGAATTGCCTTTAAAAAACACAATTTTGATGTAATTGCTAATTACAATTAATTACTGTAATTTTTATGGTAAAACTTTAAATTACAGCAAATATCTGTAAAACAACAGCATTTTACTGTTTAATGAAAAAAGGGGGAAATTCTGTAAAAAAAATACAGCACATTACCTGTAAAATAACTTGTTTTTACAGTGTACTTGAATTGAGAGAGCTCAACCTAACCACAGCCAATCTGACAAACATTCCTTCTGAAGGCTGAATGGAAGTTGCTTTCTTTCTGGCAGGAAACACTGAAACAGGAGTGGGGGACAGACCACAGTGCCCATTCTCATTGCCTGCAGTGAACTTGAAAGGTCAGTCATTGGTTTTAACGTGATTGAGGAACTAGTCCAAACTGATGTAGCCCAGCAGGTTCCCTCAAGTCTCTTTGTCCAAACACTGATATCAGTAATTTGGGTGTCAGAAAGCAAAAGAAGTCTTACAGAAATGCAATAACCACAGGAACTACCATATTGCAAGACTTGGGAGAAAACACATCTTGCTTCCAAGACATAAGGTTGTGAAAGATAGTTGTGGCTTACTGAATAAGGGGGCGCTGGATGGAACACACGCAATGCTGGAGCCCAAAGCAGAGGTGCCATGACCTGTAGGAGCAGACATAAAAACATCATTCAACTCCCGCAGGAGGATGAAGAAAGCATTATGTTGACAGTGGAGAATACCATAGACAATGATAAGATTCTTTAAACCTGCAGAGTTCTAGGGTGGATGCATACAGAGGATGCTGTCCATCAACTCAAAGTGAAGCTATCCCCTCTGTCTGAAGCATTTCCTCAGCTGTCAAAATGAAGTGGTAATTTACCATCAGAGACACAGCTCAAGGTTAATGAAAATAGGGATTGGGATAAACCACTGGATATCAGTCACCTGTCCTCAGAACTAAAAAAGCAGGTGAGATAGTTGCTAAGAGAGGAATGTGAGGTGTTTGCCTAGGATGACTGGGACTCAGGTTATATCATTGACATGAAGATGGACATCCATTTGAAAGTTAATATTCCTGTCCGAAACAAATACATACAGGTCTTTCTGATCATGGGTGGATTCAGAAGTCTACATCATTCTATTCACCCCAGTTAGTGTGCGTAAGGAAGAAAGATGGAAGTTATCGCTTATGCACTGACAACGAATGAGAAAACATTCTTTGACCATCATCATTCTCACGGATCCAGGAGATTCTGGAAAACCTTGGGTGCAGCTCTTGTTTTTTATTCAGGTATTGCAGGTCGTACGTACATTGCTGACTTCACACAAATGTTAAAGCCTCTATGTGAACTGTTGACAAAACCCCAAATGGAAAGGAAGAACCAAAGAAGTCAAAGAATAGAGAAAGCCCATCCTCACAACCACTTCCATCAAAACAATCGAGTGGACAGAAAGATATCAAACCCACCCATTGTGTAATATTCAGACTTTGAGAGACATTTGTACTACAAGTAGATGCCTCAGAACAAGGATTAGGGGCGGTATTGTACCAACAGATGGAAGGTAAGCTCCGAGTAGTAGACTATTGGTCACAAACATTGGCTCCTAAGGAGAACTTAATTGGCACTCTGGAAAGCTTGAGTTCCTGGCACTTAAATGGGCCACAGAGCATTTAAGTGACTTCCTGTTCCCTGCTCCACACTTCAAAGACTACAGTGATTACAACCTGCTGACATATGCCATGAAATCTGCAAACCTCAATACCACAGGTCAGCATTGGGTAGAGGAATTGGCTGACTATCACTTTACTCTCAAAAAGAGACCTGGAACAATAAATAGAGATGCTGACTTCTTGTAACAAAGGACAATACCCATTTAAGTTGTTGCCAGAGAATGTTCCCAGGTGTGCAAGCCAGAAGTTCTAAAGTAAATTGTAGGAACTCTGAAAGCCCAACAAAAAGGGAAGCTTGACTATGTCTCTGTGTCTCTGTATCACCTGCAACATGTGTGCCTTACTGTATGCCTTACTTGAGGAGCTGAATGATACATCAGAGATGGGTCAGCAGTTAACAGAGCAAGACATCAGGAAGGCTAAAAAAAGTGACACAGTCATCACTCGAGTGCTTGAGCTGAAAAATGTGTACATTCGACTTAAACACAAAGACAAACTAAAGGAGCCCATAGCCATCAGACAGCTCTTGCAAGAAGGGCATCGCCTAGGTGACAGTAAAATTCTTTAGCGAAAGACAATGTCCTGAACCTAGCTTGTTGTCCTTTTAAAGCTTCAAAGAGATGATCTACTAATACTTACATAAATACATGGGACATTTGGGAGCTGATCACATGGTTGCAGCAGCCCGCAAACATTCCTTCTGGCTTAGAATGAGAGAGGATGGAGCATTATGTCACGAAAGTGTGTCAATGTTTAAGACAAAAGAAGCCCAACAGAGCAACAAGAACTCCAATACAGCCCCATTCAAAATAATTTCAATCGACTACCTGCACCTGGAGAAAAGAAAAGGGGGGAGTAGAATACATCCTAGAGATTATAGCCTATTTCACTTTCACTTCCAGAAATAAATCTGGGATGACAGCTGGAAAATATATAGGAAAATATTTGATGATTTCATAATGCGCTTTGGAATTCCATCAAAGACCATCATGATGAAGGAATGGAGTTTGAGAATAACCTCCTCCAAAAGTTGCAGAGCTACTGTGAGATAAGGGATTCTCGAACAACCCCTGCAGAACATTTTAATAGGACACTGTTAGGGATGTTGAGGACAATGGAGGAGTCAGAAAAGTCAAATTATAGTAAGTGGACCATCTCAACAAAGTTGTCCAATGTTTTACTTTATTTATTTATTGTGAGTTTTTGTGGTTTTCCAGTTGTACAATTATTTTGTCATCAACAAAATTGTATGCTGTGATTTTATTGCTTGATTCCAGCATGGGATGCTGATGTCCTGACCATCTTCTAAACCAGAAAGACTTCCTTCCAACTACCTTTACAAAAAATATCATGCTGGTTGATCAGCCTAACAAACTATGTTTTGCTGTTGAAAAAAGTAATGGTATACTGGTCCACCAGCTAGACCAGCACTAAACAACAGAAACCAGGATAGACCACCATGGAAATTCACGAGTGTAAGAATGGAACTGTAGAGGAGTCTTCTGAAAGAGTCTTCACAGGATTTATTTTCCATTTAATGGCAGTGAATAAAGTTTCTGGTCTGTCAAGCTTGAAAAGGAACTTGTGCACCATATTCCAAATCTTTATGAAATTTAAGTCATTGTTCACTCCCAAATCAAACCAAAACATTAATAAAGCGCTTACATCAAATGTGGTCACTACGTTGATAACATGAAAACGTCTTCTTGGGACCAAACGTCATGATGTCATGTCGCAATAACCAATGAGGTTTAATGGTTTCAAATTAGTCATCATGTTTGATTTAAGTGCTTTATTCATTATTTGATTTGATTTGAGAACCATAACGACTTTATTGCTCAAGAAAACGTTTGGGTCCTTTTTTAAGCTTTAAAGTGAGGCACTATCCACAGCAATCATGAAAATGGGCCCCACGTGTAAAATGTGTAAAACATTAAACAGACACTTCAACTAGTTTCTTTCTTTTTAAGAGAATGCACTAAAAATAAGCACATTGTAGGCCAACATGGGTAGTTGACAAATAATATAATAATATGTTTTTATGATAAAATGTATATGAATATTGGTCACCATTAATTTTTCACCATTTTGAATCACCTGTTAGCATTAAGCAGTACACTAAATAGTCCTGATGTGTCACAAATTAATTATTAAAGCATAAATAAACCAAGTAGAGTAGTTAGAAATATGAGGTCATAAAACTGCATGTATGATATTTTTACTAGAATTAGAGGAGTGATGATTAAAACATTGTTAGATGGAGATTTAACTGCATTTCTGTTGAGCTTGAGAACATTTGAAGGTGTGGAATCTGTGGATAATAATAAGATGATGGGTAATCGGGATCCCTGCAATGCACCGTGACATGAATGAATGATTCCCTCTTTGAACTGTTGCCCTCTGGCCGGCGCTACAGAGCACCAGTTGTGGACAGTAACGGAGTAAATGTAATTCGTTACTGTACTTAAGTAGCTTTTTTGCGTATCTGTACTTTACTGAAGTATTTAAATTTGGGGTGACTTTTACTTTAACTCCACTACATTTCAAAGTCAAATATCTTACTTTTTACTCTACTACATTTTCAAAATCAGTCGTTCCTTTTTATTTATGAGTGGATAAAAACGTAACTGGTCAAACGAGCCACCAATCACAGTACAGCTAGCGCTTTGTTTTGAACTTGCATTGGCGGCATCTACTAAGCGTGAACCAGGGAGCGCTTCCCAAAAGCATCGTTAGCCAACTATGGTCGCAAGTTCCGTCGTTATCATCATAGTTCAACGAGTCGGTGTTTCCGAAACCATCGTTCCAACGAACATTCGCAAACAGCATCGCAGAGTTGTGTGGTTGGAACGACAGCTCTCGACCTGTGGTTAGAAGTAGAGTTTCTTGTTATTATAACATGTGGGCTTAATACATTATTATCTTGAGCCAAATAAGCAAGATGACATTCAGTACAATCAGTATCTTTTATTTAGAAGACATACAAATGTCCTTTATGTCTTTTAGTTTGTCAATAGATTTAAAGCACCGTTTTTGAAGAGTGCGCATGTGTGAACGTGCTCTAGTGCGTAAGAACGAGCCTATGATTGAATCTGGAAATAAAGCAAATAACTGAGAAAAATATGAGATAGTCCTCAGATGACATGTCCGTAATTTATAGCAAAACATCTAGCATTAATTCGATCGCAAACAGATTCATTAAAAGTAGTTTTTACTCCACCACATGTGTGACATCATTAACCAACGTGGTTGAACAACCAATTTGCGACAATACGGTTTCAGGAAACAGTCGTGACTAGCAAGTTGATTTCTTCAACAGTGCATCGTACTCACGGTAGTGGAGCAGCAAGTTACGTCGTTGTACGGGAAACGCACCCCAGAGCCGTTAAATATGAGAGTTGCGAACATAGACGGTTGCGACAGTGATCTCGCCGCCGCGCGGTCACGTGATTCGTGTAGCTCTCAATAGTTCCAAACAAATTGTGTTGCCAATGATTTTAAGCGGGGCAGAGAGCACCAGCTATTATTGCAGCAATTATCGGTAAATATTGACGCATAATGTACATTGCTTATTATGTTGACAAAAATTGAGGGAAATTGGCTGCTCCCATAACATAGAAAATATATATATATATATGTATGTGTGTGTCGTGCAGTGTGTGTATATATATATATATATATATATATATATATATGTGTGTGCGTGTGTCTGTGTCTGTATATATATATATATATATATATATATATATATGGAGTGGTGGTGGCGTAGTGGGCTAAAGCGCTGAGCTGGTAATCAGAAGGTCGCTGGTTTGATCCCCACAGCCACCACCATTGTGTCCTTGAGCAAGGCACTTAACTCCAGGTTGCTCGGGGATTGTCCCTGTAATAAGGGCTCTGTGGATAAAAGCGTCTGCTAAATGCATAAATATAAATATATATATATATATATATATATATATATATATATATATATATTTAATGGTGTTGTGCAGGTTTATGTGAATGTATCATAACATTAGGATGTTAATAATTATGACCATAGACACTCGAGAAAAATATATACAGTAAATACCTTGTATTTGTATTATACCTTATGGGAACAGTCCCCTTCCCTCCAAAATTAAACACACAAAAATGTATTCAATTAAAATATATATATATATACACACATGTGACTAATTAATGTAATTTTATTAATAGATTGGTGTGCCAAGAGTGACATTAGTCTTCATGTAGACTGAGTTAAGCAAGAGTCTTGTGACAAATTCTAATAGGACATTATGGCCATAAAAAATCATAGTACTTGGATACTTGAGTACATTTGAAGGCAAATACTTTTGTACTTTTACTCAAGTGAATGTTTAAAGGCAGCACTTCTACTTTTACTTGAGTAATATTTTACCTTGAGTATCTTTACTTTAACTCAAGTACATGGTATGTGTACTTCGTCCACCACTGCAGAGCACAAGAACATTTTTTACCCTCAGTCCATTTTCCTCATGAACAATTAAACTACCTCAGGACTCCCCCATAGTGCAATAATGTAAATGCATATCTCATATACAGTGTAAATTCACATATTTAATTCAATAACTGTACATACCCCTACCTTGCACATACATTACCAATTGCACATGTACATACACCATTCTGTTATACGTCCTATTATGTGTCTATTTATACTCCTACCTTGTTTTATATTCTGTCTCATTGTAATGTTCTGTGTGCACTTGTTTCTCCTATCACCAAAATAATCTCTTGTGTACATGAGAAACTCATTCTGATACTGAATTATGCAGATTAATCTGTTACTGTTTGCTGCTTTATTTATGCTGTCGCTCTTTTATTTGTTGTCACAGCTCATATTTGAATCACTATCTTGTTTTTGGTTGTGACCGTCATTGTGGTTACCCGTTCTTTATTCAAATTCACTAGAAGTATTGTTTACTTGCGCCTGAAGAACTGTGACGGTTTCTGCAGAATCTTGTGGGTACAGATTCCATGTAGGCCTGAACATGACGTGACTATTTTGTCTATCAAATGAGAGTCCCTGACTAACTGTAATGTTCATAATTCTGAAAGTGTAATGAATTAAGAAATGATATTTTCTACCCTGAGACCCTCAGACAAACCTTTCAGGTGATTTCAGATTTTACTGTCTTAATGACAAATGTTTCTATTTTTTATTTTATTTTATTTATTATTATTATGATTATTTGTTTGTTTCTTTGGTTACTGAGTATCCTGATGAATATCTGTAGACCAAATGTTTTGAATTTAGTTTCCGGTTATAACACATGCACATTCACAAACTCTTTATCTTTCCTATTCAAATCAAGCAGCCTGAGAGTCACAACATATTCTTATTTTAACACAACAACACACACACACACACAAACACACACACACACACACACACACACACCTACAGCTGAACACTCTGAACACACACTAAAGGTCAATGTCATCATCAGAAGAAAAATCTATTGGCTGAGAACACAAAAAAAACCTAATGAGGAAGAAACACAATGAACACAATGTTTTGAGTGATACACGCACACTTGATGGGAGGAGCTGAAGAACAGATCCAGAATATCAGTATGAACTGATGAAGGAAGAAGACACAGACACACAGGAATTAAGAGAGAAACAGACACAACTAGAGGACGAGAAACTCTCATGATCTTTCATTAAACCAGTAAGACCTGTTCTTTACTCCTGACACTGTTTTATTCATAATTCAATTCTGTAATAATTTTACTATTGTCTTTGTCTCATTAAAGTTTGTTTATTTAATATATCTGTGACGTAATGAAGCTAGGAAGCAAGTTGCAAGTTGACAATTAGTTTATTGACAGTCAAATTGAGAAGATAGGGAAAAAGTCCGGGGTGATGGTCTAGTGGCGCAGAGTCTCCAATGGTCAGATGATCGTGGTGAGAAGAGTGAAGAGAAGTGTTGAACAGACACGGCGAATCCGGGTAACAGCAAACAGGACACGAAACAGGGACAACGAGAGAACTGGACTGGAACTCTGAAGAGCGAACAACACCGGACATCACAAACAACGATCTGACAAGGAGATGAGAGAGTGGTGAGAATTTAAAGGGAATGGGAATGAGTAACAGCTGGTGAGAGGAGTGATTGCGGCAGAGCGCTAATCATGGTACAAACAACACGCCCACACATTCACGCACCCACACAACACACACTAAGAACAAGGCACGAGACAAGGAAGAGACATAGGATTAAATACCGTGACAATATCTTGAATTAATCTCTGAACTTCATACTTTCATATCTGAGATTTTAATGGTCTGTATCTCCTCAGAAATGGAGCAAAAAACATTCATCACTTTTATTCTCTCAGGTGAGTGAGTGTGTGTACTTTCTTTCTTATGATTAGTTTGATACTTGTGAATTGTGAGTTTGTTTCAATATTTTTCCTCTTCTCAGCTGTCTTCAGTTCATCTGCATGTGTTGCACGTCAGTATCACTTTGTGAATCAGAATTTGAACTGGACTGATGCTCAGAGATACTGCAGAGAGAATTACACAGATCTGGCCACCATCAACAACAAGAATGACATAGAAGATCTGCTGAAGAGTGTGAATGATGGTCAGATTCAGTATGTCTGGATTGGACTGCAGAAGACAGTCAGTTATAAATGGAAGTGGTCTCTGGGTGACCCTGCGTTCTACACAGGAAATAATTCACAGTATCGTAACTGGACACCGGGACAACCGAATGGTGATGGTGACTGTAGTAACATGTATACTGGACAATGGAATGATTCCCCTTGTAATAACATCTTACCCTTCATATGTTACAATGGTGAGTGCAGCAGTCTGTGGTGTGAATTATGTGCTGTACACAATCTCTTCATCTTTTAAATAATTTGCTTTTAAAAACATTTGATTGAACAGTGAGAAACAGTGTGATTTATTTACTTCATTATTTGTTCAATGTTAAAATGCTTTCTCCTATCCCAGTTTAATATGCAGTCAAATATACATAAGACATTCACAGGTTGATTTCTGTCACTTTCAACATTGCTCTGTTTGAGCGGCTCGGCCAATCTGATGCAGCGTCATTGATTCAACCAGTGTTGTGAGTTTGGGGTGGGACGATCTGTTTATTTGACCAATGACAAAGAGAGGGTGTATTCAGAAAGCTTTTTGTAAAACATTTTTGCAACTGCATGTTGTGACATAGTGGTGCAGAAATCACATAATTTGTCTCTTAATTACTGTAAATCAAAAGCAAGATTTGTTTATTTATTCTCTTATAAAGACAGCAGTAAAGGATTCATCCCTGTACTTCAGACAATGACGTGGAGAGCTGCTCAGAATTACTGCAGAGAGTATCACACAGATCTGGTCAGTGTGAGGAACCAGACTGAGAATCAACAGATTGAGAAGATCAGGAATGATGCAAACATAACATCTGGAGTCTGGATCGGTCTGTTCAGAGACTCATGGGAGTGGTCAGATCAGAGTAACTCCTCATTCAGAAACTGGGGGAAAAACATACCTGATAATTATGGGGGGAATGAAAACTGTGCAGTGGTTTGGGTAAAGTCAGACCGTGGACAATGGGGTGACTGGAAGTGTGATGGAAAAACTCAGTTTGTCTGTCATGAAGGTGAGTAGATCTTCTCACAATCTTTTGACTTGCAATAAGTCTTCAAGTATAAAACATAAAAAATCCTTCATCTTTAACTAAAATCCATTAGTGTTTTTCTGTTTTTGATTTCTCTCATAGTTGATTTGTTGACTGTTTTTTGTCCAGATAAACTGGTTTTGGTTCAACAGAATCTGAGCTGGAATGAAGCTCTGAGATACTGCAGAGAGAATCATGTGGATCTGGTGTCAGTTAACTCTGAACAGATTCAGCGTCAGGTGATGGAATTGGCTAGAAAAGCCTCCACTGCTGAAGTGTGGTTGGGTTTACACCACTACTGCGCCATGAACATGTGGATCTGGTTGAGGGGGGAGGTCGTGTGTTATCAGAATTGGGCTGCAGGTCACGGGACAGGAGTGGAAGACTGCAGGTATGAACCGAGAGTTGGAGCAGTTCAGTCTGGAGGAGATCAGCGCTGGATCAGCCTTCCTCAAACTCACAAACTCAACTTCATCTGCACCAACTCTGAAGGTACTAGAGTCCATTTGTTGTGTTTAAACTTGTTTACTTTTTCACTCATTAATTGTTTTAATCTGTTGTCTCTCTTGATGTTTTGCATGAAGACTGAATCAAGCTGCTTTCCTTCATCTTTACCACCAGTGGAGCCGCATCTTCATGTTTGATGTTTTATCATGAATTGTTTTTATCAGTGTGTTAGTTCATTCATTTATCTTGTGCTTGTGTGTGTGTATAATTTTTTTCTTTATTGTGGTATTACAGATGTATATTAATCCTTCTCATGTTTCAAATTCCAACATCTAATTATCATTTGAATGTTATTTTGCCGCTGAAGCATTTCAATAATCATGTTCCACTTCCTGTTTCATTAATATTTCTGTATCGATGAAGACATTCTTTTCTCCCAATGTTCTGCTCAATTATCTTTCATATGTTTTGGGTATTTTGTGTCTTGATTAAGTTTGAAATGTGTGTTAATAAATAAACAAAATTACACAGAAAATGTCGGTGTTTTTCTTGGTCAAAAATGTTGGACACCTATATTACATTTAAAAGGTGTGAATTGTTTTTATATAAAATATTTTTCTACATTTCAATTTTTTTTTTTCTAAAATTGGGACATCTCATCTTACGCAGGACAGTTGGCAACTCTAGTTCCTGGTGACCATATGTGGCATACAGTCAGCACCGTCAAACCCATAAATCGAGTTGGCAAATCTATTACAATTATTTTCCCCCATTTTCTTTCATGTATTTGAACTAAATTTCAGGAAACCCAGCTGGTAGATTCTCTCAATGAAATCTCGGTGGCCAGTCAACCTATTTTTTCCAATTTCATCATACATTTAAAGAAGTCTTACTACGGTGTGTTACTGTCAAGCTGGTATCACTGCACAAGAGTTTTCTCAGCGTTCATCCACCTCCTCTCCAGCACCACTTGTCTAGATTGACTTCTTGGGACACCATGCATGTTTTGTTCAGCCACGGCATCATACATATTGCATACTTGTTATAGCATGTCTTTGCACTTGCTCTGAGAGTTTTCATGGCTGAAATGAATTTAATTAATAAATCTGTTAAAATATAGTTATGTACAAAAACCGTAAGACTACGGTTTAATTACCGTAGACTAAAAACATGTAGACTAAAAAGTGTAAAAAACCTACCTGGTTAATTTAAATCACGTAGCTCTCATGTGACATCGGCGAGTTCAAAGAAGAGTTCAGTCATTTCAAACAGAGTCCTGGACGGAAGCGCCAATTTAATGTTAAAAAGTTTTAATTACAGACTTGTGTCTTACATAAACCTATGGTTTCACTTAGTAGACCGCCTGTTGCTTTCGATTTCTGCTTTGGGATAAAGTGTCATATAACTGCTGGTCAGTTTCTCAAAGCCAAATCCACACTTTATCGATAAGTAAAGCATAAAAAACTGACTCTAGATTAGTGGTTGCGGATAATATCTTCCAACATTGCTTGCTGCATTCATGCGCAGAGAAAAAAGCAATAAATTATTGTACATTAGAAAATATTTCTTAATGGAGATTAATTCATTCATTAAATCTTTTTTATTTGTTTTGGGAACATTAAACATGATTTCATCTAATATATACAGTATTGGACAAAATCTCACTTTATGCATGAAGAATATTTTTCATGGATAAACTCTGCTGTACATATAAAGAGCGCATGCACAAGACATGATCGTTTGATGCATATAAAGTCCAGATTCACTTTATGATGCTTTAAAAATATAAAGTAAAAATATAATGCCACTGTTGTATTACAAATTTATTAAATGTTTAATTTAGGTTCCAATACATTAGTTTATAAACTGAGAAAGTTTAGTAGATTGAATTTACTATTTGAGGTATAAATGAACGTCATAGACCTGCCTGTCAGGCTTTCCAGCAGGAGATTCCTGCCTGTCCTGATCTCACTATTGTAAGTTAAATTAGTCGGATTGCTGAGACTATCACCTTTTGTCTTTAAATGACTCTTGGAGCCCCTGACCCAGTCGTTAAATAGTCCGGCTGATTAGATTAGTTGCAAATCACAGTTATGCTGATGAGATCAGGGCTGATTTACATGCTTTGTTTCAGAGTGTCTCCACCTCTATGTATAATCAAGTCCCCTCACCCTTGAAAGGTATAAAACCCTATCGTACTGAGTTATAGAGTCAGACTTGGATGACTACAGCGATGCAACAGCGACTTCTCAATAAAGAGTAAATTCTGCTTAAAAGATATCCCAACGTCTCCTGGTCTCTGCTTCGACAACGAAGAAAAAGTTCACAACAGTTTTGGTGCCGTGACCCGGATAGAGCTACTCACCTGAATCTTGAAACTTCAAGCTCAACAAAGATCTCAACAAAGAATGAACTTTTCTGACTGAGTTCCAGACGGAATCTTTCCGTACATCCAACGATTTGGTGAGTGCCACTCTATCCAAAAGAACCTTTAAGACCAGTACAAATGTGTTATCCTCTGCGCCGTCAGAGAAGAGTTAACAGACAGCTGTAGGGTTTGGTTAACTAAGTTATCCTCTAAAATTGTCTTTTTAGAGAAGATTAGCATTACGTGTTAATATTGGTTATCCTCTGTTTCGACAGGGAAGAATTGGTTATCCTCTGTTCAGGCAGGGAAGATTAGCATTACATGCTAATATTGGTTATCCTCTGTTTTGGCAGGGAAGAATTGGTTATCCTCTGTTCAGGCAGGGAAGATTAGCATTACATGCTAATATTGGTTATCCTCTGTTTTGGCAGGGAAGAATTGGTTATCCTCTGTTCAGGCAGGGAAGATTAGCATAAAAGGCTAATATTTTGTTTATCCTCTGTATCTGCAGAGAAGAATATTTGTTACCCTCTGTTTTTAGACAGAGAAGATTAGCATAAAGTGCTAGTAATTTGTGTTATCCTTTGCTTGGGTCAAAGAAGGTTAACAATAGTTGAACTGTGTTAACAAGTGTACCCTCTGTTGATCAGAGAAGTTTTAGTGTTTTTGATTGTGTGGTAACAAAGAAACTCACAAAATGTTTAGGAAAAATGCTAGACTGAACCCCACAACTGAAAAAGGTGGTCTTGCGACTCCTTTGTGGTCAGATAGCGAATTCAAATCACTGTTAGGAGTACAAATGAACCTAATAGTCACTGAGAAAATTAGACAAGAACTAACTCAGAAATATGAGATTCATCCAGACAAGACTTGGTCGGTAGATGAGTGTAAAAAGGTATTAGGAGCAAGTATTCGCAAGAACAATGTGAAAGGCATTATCTGCTGCCACAGAGAATTCGGTTTAGCACTAGCTACACAACAGTCTCAAGCGTAACTCAGAGCTAGAGAAAGAGAACAAAGAGCTACGTGCTAGAGTTTCCTCTTTGACCAAGAAATTGAACCACAACAAAGCCATAGAAAAAACTGATGTAGAAAAAGTTAGTCAGCCAGATAACATTTACCCTGACTTACAAGCATTCTTTGAAACAGATGTAGCTCTCCAATCAGTAACTGATGTGCCTGTAAATTCAGTCAATGTGTGTGGTGCTAGGAAAAGATCACAGGGAATTGAGGGAACTGAAAGTGTTTCTACCAACTCTTCTGTTGTCCAAATACAAACTGTCGCAAAAGCGCTTGGACCTAAAGATATAGAGAGACTATCCCAGAGCTTACCATCAGCACGCACACAGTTTTCTGAATTTAGAAGAGCATTGCTCAGCAAAATGCGTCTATATGACATGTCGATTAACAGAAGTCACACAGTTGATGTCACAAATTTTAACTGAATCTGAATTCAACAGTTTTGAATCTGCAGTGACTTCTGAACTACAGCATGCCAGTAGAAGCGATATAAGAGAAGGTGTTTTGAAAATCCTAAAGAATATCCTAGGACCCAAAATAGATTGGTCTAGAATTACTAGCTGTGTACAAAAGAAAGAAGAAACTGTGAGTGAATACACTGAAAGGTTTTGTCAGTCAGCTGTAACTTACAGTGGAATTGTTGATAATTCTGAAAGTGTGTTAGATGACAAGGGACCCCTAGTCCGCATCTGGTCAGATGGCCTTGTAGCCGAATACAAAAGCGCTTTGCCATTCCTAGATCTAACTTGGTCTAACAGAACTCTCAGAAGTAATTTAGACAGTTTGGCTGCATGGGAAAGAGATGCTGATGTTAAAGCCAAAGTGAGAGTAGCAGCAGCAGCTACATTTAGCACAGCAAAACAAGAAAACCGGTGGTCTAAAAAGAAGGCAAATGCCACTACTGTGGAAAATTAGGACATTGGGAGAAAGAGTGTAGGAAGAAGTTGCAAGATACAAAAATAAATGCTATGCATAATTCTGCTCCTCCTCAGCCCGTTTACAACCCTGAAGCAGTTCCGCAAGTGTCCACTGAAACTTTAGGACAGCTTGTTCAGGCTCTTCTAAGAGCACAAAAAGACCAGGAAAAAAACTAATTGTTGGGGCTGTGAGTAGCTACCTTTCCCCTGTAATCCATCATAATGACAAAATAATTTTTGTGAAAGGTAGCATACAAGAGAAAGAGATTGATTTTTTTGCTTGATACAGGTACAGAAATTACAGTAATTCCTACAAAATTAGCTAAAGGTTTAGACATCCCGTACAAGAAAACCAAACTTTCTTTAACTGGCGTAATAGGTGAAGATTCTGTTTTGTATGAAACCCCACCCATAGATGTACAATTTGGCCCAATTCATTACTATTCGGGTAACAGGCATCTAGCGCTTCAGGCTTCATCAGGAATGGTGTTAGGACAGACTGTAAACGTAAGATGCCCTCACTCAGTGTCCGCACTAATGAATCAAGCAAAAGTCACTTCTGTCACTTCCTCTCGTTGGGGAAATTGGTTAGCAATTCTCACAGCCCCGAACATTGTTTTACAGCGTGCACCAGTCACGAACCCATCCTCATGTATGATGTCTGCAATGACTGAAGTTTTGTTAGAGGATGAAGGAGAAATGACACAAGATTGTGTTAAGTGGCACGGACCACATCAAGTGATGTTGATTACAGCAGCTGCAGTATTGTGTCAGGGAAGGAAAACCTGGACTCATGTGTCACACTGTAAAGTTGTTCCCCCACCTACAGGGATAGGATAGGACACAGACCAGTGAGGAGCCCAGGGAAGAACCGAATGCCATATGCATCGGGGGACAAACCCTGTGGTGAAGACTCCCTCATAGGCCTTCCCCATCCACTAGTCCATCCTTACCTCACTGTTCTTTAGGTGTCAAAGGAATTATGAAATAGGGAAAGAAGGAACAACATTAGCAGACTCAGAAAAGGACACAACCCGGGTGTTTGAACAAATACTGCTCTACTGTCTTTTGTTTTAGGACACAACCCTGGTGTTTGAACAAATACTGCTCTACTGTCTTTTGTTTTTTTCTTTCTACCCTCTTTGCAGATACCACTTGATGGCTGTCCCGAGACCCATGGGCATCGACCTCCTCACCTGTGTATGAGGCCACAACTTCCAGAAAACAACCAGACCCACTGCCAAGCCAACTATCACAAAAGATAAAGAAAAAAAATACACAACACAGAGACTCGCATACGGGAACCTTCAGTCATCCATCAACATGATCAAGATTGTCGTACTAATAACCATCCAACAAGACATTCCTGATTTTTCAGCAAAATTACACCAGATGACTGAAGAGAATTCTTCATGGTTTGGAAACTTGTTAGGTTAACCCTGGCTGTGGATCAAGAAAATAGCAATTCTGCTGTTGTTTTCTTCTACTGGTGTACTATCTATGCATCTACAGTATCAAGTGTTTCATTCAACAAATGAATCACACCCATCACGAAGAAATGACAGTTCCAAATAGAAAAGACTATTACCCGTAAGAGCTTCACAGACCCTAATTGCATCTTTGTTTCGGTGTCAGCATGCAATTACAGAAAATGTGCCTGTAATGATCACAGGTTACATGAATGAACTTTCAAGTGTTTAAATTTGTATTTTGTGAGAGTTATTAGAACTCTCAAAGAGGGGACTGTTGTATTACAAATTTATTAAATGTTTAATTTAGGTTCCAATACATTAGTTTATAAACTGAGAAAGTTTAGTAGATTGAATTTACTATTTGAGGTATAAATGAATGTCATAGACCTGCCTGTCAGGCTTTCCAGCAGGAGATTCCTGCCTGTCCTGATCTCACTATTGTAAGTTAAATTAGTCGGATTGCTGAGACTATCACCTTTTGTCTTTAAATGACTCTTGGAGCCCCTGACCCAGTCGTTAAATAGTCCGGCTGATTAGATCAGTTGCAAATCACAGTTATGCTGATGAGATCAGGGCTGGGGAATTTCCTTTAACGAGGTGACTCCTGTACCTCATTTACATGCTTTGTTTCAGAGTGTCTCCACCTCTATGTATAATCAAGTCCCCTCACCCTTGAAAGGTATAAAACCCTATCGTACTATATATCGAGTTATAGAGTCAGACTTGGATGACTACAGCGATGCAACAGCGACTTCTCAATAAAGAGTAAATTCTGCTTAAAAGATATCCCAACGTCTCCTGGTCTCTGCTTCGACAACGAAGAAAAAGTTCACAACACCTCAAATCTACAGTATAATCGTTCCATGGAAACAACTGAAGAACAATTATGAATTTCACTTTTACATGTAATATTTTTCCTGATACAGTCCATGTTTTCATTATTGCCATAAACGACTCAAACAAACTTTAAAGTTGATTGTAAGATTCTTCAAACCAGCACAGTTCTAGGGTGGTTGCATACAGAAGATGCTGTCCATCAACTGGAAGTCAAGCCATCCCCTCTGTCGAAAAACTAAGTAGTGATTTACGCAGCTCAAGGTTAATGAAAAAGTTCCTAAACGTAATTTCGGGAGGAGCGAGTCCATCTAATCTTTCAATTAACAGCCAGAGTGTATAAGCATCTTTACCTGTCTTCAGTCTCAGCTGATTCCAGCATTTGCCCCGTCCACCCACAACAGAGCCACGGGTGGTTTTATTACTCCGCTTGAAGCATTCTTCGTCCTTATCAGATAAGCTATTTTATTCAACGAAAGCTGCCGCAGCAGCTCATTATTTGTATACATCGCAATAATGGCGGCTGCCACTTTAACTGTGGTTTTCTACCCTGTCTTTCTTCCTTTTTAATAATTACTCGCCAAAGCGGATCCTATTGCGTTGAGGCTGCCTCCGGCCACAGCTTCGCCATATACCAGTGCTACCACTTCATATGACTGTGCACAGGTCCTTTCATCTTAACTGTTAACAATGTATTCCCACACGCTTGATTGTGAAATCCCGTTCTAGTGCACAGGTGTTTTCTCTCTCTGCTATCTCCTCGCAAAACTATTGCAATGCAAATACATCAATCAAGCAAGACGTATATTGTACAGCAGGTGGCGGTCATGCAGTAATCCTAAGGAGCGAATGGCCACAAGTGAATAATGATTGCAAGTCTATTTTCTCTGTTTGCAGTGCAGAGCTAAAGCTCTTATTTTTCAGATAAGTTTACGCAGTTGTTCACGTTGTTTTTAAAGCTGTATTTCCCAGGAAGCCCTCTTTGCAGCCCTCTTTATTCTTCGATAATTGTATGCTGTTGATCACATTATTGTTTCTAAATGTCACTAATATATTTATTGTTTTTCTCTCTAGACGTATGTCCCCGAAACATCGACCGCATGCTTTCACCTCAAATTAGCATTAGCATAAGTTTTCCTTCTATCGGTGCAAGTGCAGCCCACTCTTCATTGGTCATGGATCTAACTTTTCACAGATTATTTCTTATTCACAGGGGTGTGACATGTCTCCCTAGAACAAGTTTCAACCAAATATGACTATTTTGTCTTTTCTACAGCAACGCCTGAAATTGTGCCTTCTGTAGGGGTTTCACCAATATTACTTCCAGCAGATCTCTGTGAGAGCCCATTTCAATTCCTGTCAGTGGATTGCATGCAGGTTTACCTCTTGCTTTCTCTATCTAGTTGTCTTTCCAAGACATCACCATTACCTACCGAGGAGCCAAAGATGGCAAATATTTTAGTTGTTAAGAAGGCACAACTGCAGTGCCCCTGCCATTGGCTCAAAACATCCCTAAGCAACACAAATGTGCTGTCAACATACCACAACTGTGGCATCTTTCAGACCATGTGACAAACTCCCATGACACCACAATACTACAACCATGTTTCCCCTTATAGCAGGTTCTGCCATTCGAATGCTATGCAGGCTTTCCCATCGAATTGCAGTGTGAGACTCAGTGCATTGGTCGCAAGGTCTCCTGTTCGAATTGCTGTATGGGCTCTCCTATCTAAAATGCAGTATGAGCTCTCCCGTTCAAGTGCAGTGGTGGTGCAGTAATCTTTAGAGCATTTAGCATTTCCTGTTAGCCTTCTCATTGGCATTTCTTTGCTCATGGTTACAATGAGCTCAACACATAATAAATAGAGCCTGATATGACCTCCAAAATAAGCTTGTTCTTTCCTTACAGGCATGTGTACACAAAATAAATCCATGTGTGCCCACATGATTCTGTTGCAGCAGCGCCTCACTTGATACATCCGTAGCCCGAACATTTTCGACACTGTCGCAGTAGTGCCCTGACACAACAAACGTAAAAAATTTTTAATTTTCATAACAAAACTTTATCTTCTCTTACAGGTGTGTATAAAGTTCCCCATCTGTCGCTCACTTCGATGTTGTGTGAAGAAGCGACACTAGGTGGCACAGTATTTGCATACCTCGCCCCCGGACCTACGTGTATAAAAGCGGGGAAATATGTCGAGTTCATTCAGAAATTTTCTTCGGAGCCGATGGTCGTACATGCAGTCAGCTGCGAGTCACACACCTGTTCCTGTTCCTCTGACGCTTTGCCTGCTGTTGGATCTACGGCGCACTTCAGTGGCTTTTCACCTTCTCTGCATGGCAGTATTTTCTTCTAAAAGAGCATCGTGTTGAATGTCCTTTTCAGGACGCATCTTTATAAAGATGCCTTTCCGCCCCTGTGTAGTTCCTGGATGTGGTAGCGTGCTCTCTGCTTCAGATGGCCACAGGCATTGTCTCGTGTGTCTGGGCTGTGATCACACCGAGGCAACATGTGTGGATTGTGGATAGAGCATGACCATGGCAACGTTGCGGTCGCGGCTCGCTTTCAACAGAAAGCATGCCACTCAAGCTGCCCCCGCATTGCTCCTTCTTCCCACGGGATTGAGGACGATGCGACTGGCAATGGAGGCGAACTGGGGACGGCAGCGGGTGCAGCTCCACCGGGTACGCAACTTCGGACCACCCCGTCCATGTTCGAGGCAAAAGCGGCTCGCCTCACAGCCAGCCTGCCTATCCTCTGGGTCTTCAGGCCAGCATGCCCAGGCTGAGATGTCCGATATGCTTACCCGGGCCGTCGCCAGCGTGGGTCTGGACTGTAACCCTCCGTCCTCCCCACAGCCATCGCGGTTGGATGACTGGTTCCTGGGGCCTCCGCGCCGCTCACAGCCACACCCTCCCCCCGGTCCCATTTTTCCTGGCACCCCTCTCCACTCGTCACAAAGCCACCCGCTCATCCGCTCTCGCTACCCTCGACGGCGGAGCGGCCCACGGGTACACGGCGATTCCCCAGGTGGACAGGGCTGTTGCGCTCCACCTGTGCCCCGGGTACCCTATCACCTAGCGGGGTCACCCTGTGCTCCCCTCCCCACCGGACATGCCGATTCCGTCCTGCATGCCATGGCCCTCCTGCAAGTCCACCAGGCCAAGCCATTTGAAGATCTGCACGGGGGTAGCCCTGATCCTGACATGATGCAGGAACTGCGCTCAGCGACCGACTTTGCCCTCAGAGCCACGCGTCACTCGGGCAGGCGGTAGACACACTCGTGGTCCAGGAACGTCATTTGTGATTTGGTCGAGAGATGTGTGAGACCGACAAAGTACACTTACTCAACGCCAGAAGCAAGCAGACGGAGGCCATTACACATCCTGCCCCTACCGCAACGATTGGCTCATTCTGGCCCACTCCCGAGTTACTATGCACTAAAAGAGACCAGGTGCTTGTGCTTGATGCATATGAGACCGTTTCAGCACTGGTTTCAGACTCAAGTCCCAAGATGAGCATGGCGCCACGGCACGCATTGTGAGATGGTCACCCCTGCCTGCCGGCAAACATTCAAACCCTGGACAGACCTCTGCTTTCTTCTGTCCTGGTCACGACTGATGCCTCCAGATTGGATTGGGGCGCTGTGTGCAATGGGTACGCAGCCACGGGCCATTGGAAAGGGCCTATCAGTGTGACTGCCACGGAGGATGCCATATGCCCCAGGAGCCTCTGGAAAAGTTTTAAAGGGACCGCTGTGGACGGCCTGATGGTGGCGAGGCATTTCAGCACCGACTGCGTACGCTCGTTGGTGAGACATGCTGACATTGAGAGTGAGTCTAACTCCATGCCGAGAAAAGAGATTCTCTGAACCGGGGCCAGCTTACTTTTTTCCCAGTTGACCTGAAGCCCCAAACGGCTGAGGTGCCTGAGCACCTGGTCTCTGTGAGTGCATAGTAACTTGGCAGTGGGCCAGAATGAGCCAGTCGTCGAGGTAGGGGCAGGATGTGTGAGATGGCCTCCGTCTGCTTCTTCACCGTGGAGAACTGCTGGGCAAAGTCCTTGACGTCGTTGCCGAAGAGGCCGAACTGGGAGACAGGGGGGTTGAGGAAGCATACTTTGTCGGTCTCACGCATCTCTCGATCAAGTCACAGATGACGTTCCTGGACCACAAGTGTGTCCATCGCCTGCCCGAGTGACGCGTGGCTCTGAGGGCAAAGTCGGTCGCTGAGCGCAGTTCTTGTAGCATGTTGGGATCAGGGCTACCCCCGTGCAGATCTTTAAGTGGCTTGGCCTAGTGGACTTGCAGCAGGAGGCTTTCCCATAGGGTGGTGGACGCCATTTCATTGGCCTATCACACCCAGGCTGTGCCCCCCCCTTGCGGGTCCAAGCACACTCAACAAGGAGTATTGTGTCCTTGTGGGCACTGGCCAGAAGCACCTCCCTGGCAGACATACGTAGAGCAGCGTGTTGGGCAACACCTAATACCTTTGTGAGAATTTACAATCTTAGGGTTGAGTAAGTATCGTCCCTTGTTTTCTCAGGTCCGAGCCGGTAGAACTCGGTACACGCTGACAGACTGACCGGGTGGATCGCTTGCACCTAGCACCCTTTTTCTTGGCAGAGGTAAAACTGTGCTCTTTCTCTCCCAGGAGATCCCATTCATTCGGATCTCTGGATGACTCCTCCTTAGCCCTGTGGGTCCGCTATTCAGTGGAGGAATTTGCAGACCCAATCCACTGCGGTTATGCTACAAAGCTACCCTGTACTGGAATAGATGCTCCACAGGCCGGGACTCCTGCCTGGACTCCTCCTGTGTATTTTCCATGGTACGGTCCCCTTATGAGTGGGGGGCACCTATAATAACCTTAGACCCTATAGGTGCATAAATGTCCTTTGTCTAACCCTTCCACCCGGATCGGGCCCTTACGTGAGGCTGCCTCTGTAAGCTGGCTGATTAAATGCAATATATCAATGGTACAGCCCCCTATACCTGCATTAATGTCCTCCGTCTAAACCTTCCACCCAGAGCAGGCCCTTGCGTGAGGCTGCCTCTGCAAGCCGGCTATTTCAATGCAGTCGAACAAAATCTAGCTCCTGTAGACCCCCCTCTTAGACAACTCCACACCCTATCTAAGGGTTCAATACTAAAAGCCATCTCTCCTAGAACATTCCAAACCTACTGGACAGCTTGGAGGTCCTTCAAAAACTTCCACAGAGCATACAACTTAGTTTATCCAGATTTTAACCCCCTCTCCATATTCTCTGTCATATCCCACCTCCATAATACCAAATCAATTCAGACAGGAACAATCAAAGTCTACCTCAGCAGCTTACATTTCTTCTTTAACCTGTTGATGTGCGCCCCCTTTTTGAGCACAAACCATGAAAATGACATACCTGAACTGAAATGGTTGAATTTACTCCCTTTGGAGTATGGACACAGTTGTAGTATCTTTTGAAAGAAGACACTTTGGGCTTTTATTAATATATAGTGTTATTTTTTAAAGTTAGAGAAGCTGAAGTTTATAAATGTTAGTTTTGTAAACCATTACAGTAACGTACAACAGTAAGATTTGATATACTTAAACACAACAATACAATCATATAATGATGATGTGTATGTTACTAAGTGTTTGATAATTTTATAAATGTCTGACTATAGTCTATATTTCACCTCAGCCCATGTGGGCAAAGGGGCAATTGCTCTGGCCAATGTAGCCACCCCTGTGTATGTGCCTGTAAACAAGTATACTACAGATGCATTTCTTGTCAGAGCAGCAAATAAGTGAAAACAGTTTTACCAGTGAGTGTGAGCAGTTCTTGAAAGGAGCATTCGCTTGGACTGTGAGCGGTTGAGCGGAGCGCATGTAGTGGGTTATTGAGCGGAGTGTCACATCGCTCCTCTTCGCTCACATGCTCTGATTACAGCTTAGTTTAAGCCATTCAGTTAATTCAGCTTCTGCCACTTGCTGTTGTGTGCACAAACTGCTCAACACACTGTCCTTTCACCCATCTGTGCTATTTTTTATTATTGGTATAAACACACACTAAATGGACATCTTTAACCGTTTTTATGCATTTCTGATGGTGTGCACCTCAGTACAGGATGACAATGGAAACTGTGTGTGTCTTCAGTGTGCTTTTGACTAGCAATGTGCATTGTGTGAATGTGTCTTCAGCGTATTACAGCTAGAATTGCTTGTGAATGATTCATAAACGATTCAAGAAAAGGTATTGTCATTGAAGGTTCTGGCAGTTAAAAACACTATTGGACATTATAAAAAACAGTAAACAAGTAAACAATTCCATTCATGAATGTTTGAAATGGCATGACTGTTTGATAGTTCATGGTGCTGCCACCTTGTCTACACCGGGCACGTAGACAAAAACGTTCTAAACATTTGTTTTGTTGTTGGCAGTAGTAGCATCAGCACGAGCAGTGCAAAATGGAACAGGAGATCGTCTAGGTTACGTATGTAACCTCAGTTCCCCGATGGAGGGAACGAGACGTTGTGTCAGAGAACGACACTAGGGGTCTCTCTTGAGCGCCGATATTCACCTCTGTACTATGAAAAAAGGCCAATGAGAGTTGGCAGCCAGTATTTGCATGTCCCGCACCCGGACATACGGGTATTTAAGCGGCGCAAATACGGGAGTTCATTCAGGATTTTTCTGAGGAGCCGGAAATGGTCCGGCCACAACAGGGGCTCGGCTCAGTGACGTGGCAAGGGGGACACAACGCCTCGTTCCTCCATCGGGAACTGAGGTTACATACGTAACCTAGACGTTCCCCTTCTGTCGCTCTCTTACGCTGTGTCAGAGAACGACACTAGGGGTCCACTTAAAAGCGCCATGCGCTGAGCCGTGTACGTGATCCGCCGATACAGGAGCGAGCAGGTATTCCTACGTGCAGAACGACCAACTGTATCAGGCACGCACGCACCTTCCCCAATGCCCCATTTAAGCCATCAGGATTCCTTATCGTTACCCCGAGGAGGAACAAGGTGACGGCCACCTACATGGGAACGGGCCAACTGGCTGTGCCTCTTTTCTCTCTATGTTTCTCGCGATAGAGCAACTCACGGCCGGGCCCTTACACGCATTGAGGGAAGGGGGTCTTAGCCCTTAGTAGGGCGGGGAAGACCCTCGGGAGGCCACGCCTACCGGAGGGGAGGCAAATTTGAGTGGCACATACATCGCATGGCCTATACCTAGGCCTTATGCTGAACAGTAGTGTGGTGGTAGCACCAGCCTCAGAGAGGGGAGCACACAGTACGGCACCTGAGGTAGCTGTGACTGCCTAAGGGAAACACAGGCCAACTCACGTGAGGGGACAGAACCGTGGTTTTACACACAGGGGAGTCCGAGCAGGAGGCCTTACCTGTGGGGCCCCTATACCAGTACAGGGTAGCTAGCGGTACCACGCCGTGGTTTGGGTCGTGAGTCCCTCCACGAGAACTGCGACCACGCAAGGGCTAGGGGAGGAGCCAACCAGTGTCCCAAGCCTGGGATCTCCTGGGAAGAAGGCGCACTGTTTCCCCTGGTTAGGGGAAGGGCTCTGGGTGCAAGCGACCCACCCGGTCAGATCGTCGGCATGCCACCCGAGTTCTCACGGGCTCGGTACCTGAGAGAACACGGGACCGAAACTGACTCAACTCGGAGATTGTAGAATCTCGCAAAAGTGTTAGGTGTTGCCCAGCCCGCAGCTCTACAAATGTCTGCTAGGGCAGTGCCCCTAGCCAGTGCCCATGAGGACGCTAACACTCCTGGTGGAGTGGGCTCGGACCCGCAAAGGGGGCACGGCCTGGGTGTGATAAGCCAGGGAAATGGCATCGACAACCCAGTGGGCGAGTCTCTGCTTGGAGACAGCGTTCCCTTCTGCTGTCCCCAAAGCAGACGAAGAGCTGCTCAGAGTGTCTTGTGCTCTGTGTGCGGTCCAGGTAAATACGTAAGGCACGCATGCGGACACAGAAGTGAGAGGGCTGGGTCTGCCTCCTCCGGGGCAGCGCTTGCAGGTTCACCACCTGATCCCTGAAGGGTGTGGTAGGAACCTTGGGCACGTAGCCCGGTCGCGGTCTTAGGATCACGAAAGTGTCTGCCGGACCGAACTCCAGGCAGGCGTCGCTAACAGAGAACGCATGCAGGTCCCCGACCCTCTTGATGGAGGCGAGCGCGATCAGCAGGGCAGTCTTGAGAGAGAGGCCCTGAGTCCAACTGAGTCAAGCGGCTCGAAGGGGGTCTCCGAGTCCCATCAGGGCGACCGAGAGATCCCAGGAGGGAAATAGGTTAGGCCGGAGGGAATCATCCTCCGGGCACCTTTTAGGAACCTGACGATTAAGTCGTGCTTGCCAAGAGACTTGCCATCTACCGTGTCATGGTGGGCGCGATAGCAGCAACATGCACCTTGAGGGTGGAGGGGGACAGCCTCCTCTCCAGCCTCTCCTGAAGAAACACGAGCACTGACCCAACTGCGCACTTCTGCGGGTCTTCGGCTCGGGAAGAACACCAGTTCATGAACAGACGCCACTTCAGGGCGTAAAGATGCCTGGTCGAAGGGGCTCTGGCTTGGTTAATAGTGTCTATGACGGCTAAAGGTAGGCTGGCTAGACCCTCCGCGTCCCGTCCAGGGACCAGACGTGGAGTTTCCAGAGGTCTGGGCGCGGGTGCTAGAGCGTGCCCCGTCCCTGAGAAAGAAGGTCCTTCCTCAGGGGAATTCGCCAGGGAGGGGCTGTCATAAGGAGCGTGAGATCCGAAAACCACGTCCGGTTGGGCCAGTAGGGGGCCACCAGAGTGACTTGCTCCTTGTCCTCCCTGACCTTGCATAGCACCTGTGCAAGAAGGCTCACTGGGGGAAAAGCGTACTTGCGCAGCCCCACGGGCCAGCTGTGTGCCAGAGCATCTGTCCCCAGTGTGAGGGCATACCAGAGCGTACAGTGGGAGGTTTCCTGGGAGGCAAACAGGTCTACCTGGGCCTTGCTGAACCTGTCCCAAATCAGCTGGACCGATTGGGGGTGGAGCCTCCACTCTCCGCCAGGCAAGGTTTGTCTTGACAGCGCGTCCGCTATCACATTGAGGTTGCCGGGGATATGAGTGGCGCGCAGCGACTCCAGTCGCTGCTGACTCCAAAGGAGGAGACGACGGGCGAGCTGTGACATGTGGGGGGAGCGTACTCCGCCTTGGCGGTTTATGTAAGCCACCACCGTGGTGCTGTCTGTCCTGACCAGGACATGTTTGCCACTGAATCATCGGAAGAAATTTCTTCAGGGCAAGACGAACGGCCAGCAGCTCTAGGCAGTTGATGTGCCAGCGCAGCGGCCTTGGTTCCACCGGCCTGCGACTGCGCTGCCCGTTACACGGCGCCCCAACCCAATTTGGAGGCGTCGGTTGTAACCAGAACGCGACGGGACACCTGCTGCAAGGGTACCCCTGCCCGAAGAAAGCAGAGGTCTGTCCAGGGTTTGAAGGTTTGGAGGCAGGCAGTGGTAATTTCAACGTCGTGCGTGCCGTGGCGCCATGCTCGTCTCGGGACTCGAGTCTGGAGCCAATGCTGAAGTGGTCTCATATGCATCAACCCTAGTGGCGCGACCGCCGCGGAGGATGCCATATGCCCCAGGAGCTGTTGGAAACGTTTCAACGGGACCACGGTGCCTGGCTGGAAGGAAGCAAGGCATTCCAGCACTGACTGAGCACACTCGTTGGAGAGACGTGCTGTCATTGAGACTGAGTCTAACTCCAAACCGAGAAAAGAGATGCTCTGGACTGGGGTGAGCTTGCTCTTCTCCCAGTTGACCTGAAGCCCCAAGCGGCGGAGGTGCTCGAGCACCTGGTCTCTGTGTGCGCATAGTAATTCCTGCGAGGGGGCCAGAATGAGCCAATCGTCGAGGTAATTGAGTATGCGTATGCCCGCTCCTCGTAGCGGGGCAAGAGCCGCCTCTGCGACCTTCGTGAAGACGCGAGGGACAGAGACAGGCCGAAGGGGAGGACCTTGTACTGATACGCCTGGCCGTCGAATGCGAACCGTAGAAAGGGTCGGTGTCGAGGGCGAATTGAGACGTGAAAGTACGCGTCCTTCAGGTCTACCGCTGCGAACCAATCTAGATGCCGAACACCAGATAGGATTTGTTTCTGGGTGAGCATTTTGAACGGGAGTTTGGACAGGGTCCGATTGAAAACTTCGCGAGGTCCAAGATCGGTCGTATGCCACCGCCTTTCTTGGGTACAACGAGTAAGGGCTGTAGAAACCCTTCTTCGTTTCGGTTGGAGGGACAGGCTCTATCGCGTCCTTGATTAGAAGGGAGGCGATTTCCTCGCGCAGGGAGAGGGCATGTTCGCCGTGCACTGCGGAGGAATGAACGCCCAGGAAGGGGGGCGGAGACCTGGCAAACTGAATTGCGTAACCGAGTCGAATGGTCCGGTGCAGCCAGCATGACGAGCTGGGCAGAGAAAGCCATGCCTCTGCGCTCTGTGCTAGGGGCACCAAGGGGACAAGTATTTTGGACGTACCCGGCGGGCTTCATGCGGTCTGCGGAACAGGTAACGCAGCGTCGGGAGGCTCTGTGGCGTCCCGAGGCTCTGGTGCTGAGAATAAGCTCAAAGCACTTACCTTGTTCCGCGCACCCGGCAGGGGGCGGGTTCATGACAGAGGAGGAGGTCTGATGTCGGCGTCCTCTGGACTCGTCTGAACCGGCCGGCCAGGGAACAGTCGTGGGGCTGAGGGCGGGAGCACCACATCCTGGGCGCCGGGACTGTTGAGGCCTGAAACAAAAGTGCCGTGAGAACGGCATTTGCGGGCCATGTGACCCAGAGGTAAAGGAAATAGCTCTTTTATTGAGAATTTGGGTACCGCAGCCCCCGTCAGGGGTGCGGCAAATGAAAAAACACAAGATTCTCCTCCCGGCCCTCCACCGGGGGACGGAGCGGTCTCACCATCTCCGGAGCTAACTTCTCGTCCTCTGGGTCCGCTGTCTCAGGGACGTTTGGGAGCCTTCCGGGTCCTCGACGGGGTCCGTGAGGCAGGGGGCGTACGCTTCCTGCGGTTTGCTCGACGCTGGGGCTGAGAGCTGGGCCCAGGTTGGGGCAGAGCAGAAGGTCTTCTGGCCGCAGGAGGACACCCTCGGCGAGCAGATGGGGCCTGGGCCGTGGCGGCAGGCTTGCGGCGCGGCATGATGTGAGAAATGGCCTCCGTCTGCTTCTTCACCAGGGAGAACTGCTGGGCAAAGTCCTCCACGGTGTCGCCGAAGAGGCCGAACTGGGAGACAGGGGCGTTGAGGAAGCGAGTCTTGTTGGCTTCAAGCATCTCAACCAAGTCCAGCCATTGCTGACGTTCCTGGACCACCAGAGTGGCCATCGCCTGCCCGAGTGCCGCGCTGTGACCTTCGTCAGCTCTCAGGGCGAGGTCGGTCGCTGGCGCAGTTCCTGCAGCGTGTCGGGATCAGGGCCACCCCGTGCATGTTGCGGAGTGCCTTGGCTTGATGGACCTGCAGGAGAGCCATGGCATGCAGGGCGGAAGAGGCGCGTCGGTAGCGCTGTAGGCCTTAGCGGTGGCGAGGATGTTGCTCTACAGGACCGGGAAGGGAGTACAGGGCGGCCCGCCAGGTTGTAGTGCTTCGGGGCATAGATGGATCGCAACAGCTCTATCCACCTGGGGATCTCCGTGTACCCGTGGCGCGCTCCGCCGTCGAGGGTGGCGAGGCGGATGAGCAGGTGGCACGACGAGTGGAGAGGGGTGCTCTCCGCGAAGACGTCAGCTCATCATGCACCTCCGGGAAGAAAGGTACTGGGGGCGAGGCTGTGGCGGCCCACGCTCAAAAACAATCGTCTAGCCGTGATGGCTGCGGGGAGGATGGAGGGTTCCAATCCAGGCCCACGCTATTGGCTGCCCGGAAAGCATATCGGACATCTGCGCGTCGGCCTCCTGCTGGGCGTGCAAGCCCGAGCGGCAGCCCAGAGGAGCCCTCAGCGTCAGAGCCCACGCCCTCCGATGTCGCGGCGAACTCATCTGCTTCCATCGCCTGAGGGTAGGCAGACTGGCTGTAAGGCGAGTCGCCGCCACCTCGAGCGAGGACGGAGTCAACGAGCGTGCCGGGCGCTGGTGGTCCGAGGGGCGTACCGGCGGAGCTGCACCCGCTGCCATCCCCAAATCGCCTCCATCGCCAGCCGCATCGTCCTCAATCCCGTGGGAAGAAGGAGCGACACGGGCGGCTGGAGTGGCTTGCTTACGATTGTAAGCAAGCCGCGACCTAACGTTGTCATGGTCATGTTCTCGCAGTGAGAACATGAACCATCCACAAACGCAGCCTCGGTGTGATCACTGCCCAGACACACGAGACAACGCCTGTGGCCGTCGGAAGCGGAGAGTACTCTACCGCATCCAGGAACCACACAGGGGCGGAAGGGCATCTTTAAAAAGACGCGTCCTTAAAAGGATGTTCACGCCGCTGTGTTTTTGCTCTTTTAGAGAAATTACTCTTTTAGAAGGAAATAACTCTTTTATGAAAGGAAGACTCGTGAGAGATCGTTCTTATTTCTGCAACTGTCGATGCGCTCAGGGGCAGGAAGTGCACAGCCGTGCAACCAGGAGAAAGCCGCTGTTGTGCGCCGCAGAATCCAACAGCATGCAGCAGAGGATAGCAGGAACTCGGTGTGTAGTCACGCAGCAAACTGCAAACACGACCATCGGCTCCGAAGAAATTTTCCCAAATGAACTCCCGTATTTGCGCCGCTTAAATACCCGTATGTCCGGGGGCGGGACATGCAAATACTGGCTGCCAACTCTCATTGGCCTTTTTTCATAGTACAGAGGTGAATATCGGCGCTCAAGAGAGACCCCTGGTGTCGTTCTCTGACACAACGTAAGAGAGCGACAGAAGGGGAACTGTTTACTGAAATGGACGCTTTCATGGTAGACAGCATCATTGATTATAATGTGTTCTACTCCGTTTGACGCGAGGCACCTCTTGCATATGGTGTAGACAGGGTGTTGAGTGTTAACAGTAGTACTTAAGATGAACGGTTTAATATATTCTGATGCAGTTTGTTGGATGTGTGCTATTTGTAAACAGTGAAACGTGGTTTTATAATATTGTGGGGTTGTTCATTCTCTGCGATTGAATTTCAAATATGGCTGTACACAAAAAACATCACTAACATTATCAGTGACCCCAGAGAAGATAATAAACTGTAAAAAAACTAAACAAGCACTTCATGACCCATTTAAAGAAAACATGCACTTGAGTGAGGAAATGAATAACAGAAGACAGAGAAGACACAATTTTGCCAGAGGAATGAAGGTAACTTGAATTGAATTTTGCACTGTTGTCATTTATCTTGTTGGTAGATTTAATTGACTTTCCTTCAGCTCTTTCTAAACAGTGCTATAATTTAATATTTTCAAAGATAGTTTGATTTTTCCTTTGTTGACTAAATAGAATAAAAAATAATGCTGACATAAATTTGCATGTTTTTTTTATGTGAACTTCATCAAGACAAAAAATCGTCCTGTTGAAAACAGACAGAAACTTCAGTAAGAAGCTTATGCAGATGCATTTCTCTTGTTTTATGCTGCAAGTTATCATATTTTGCTCATTGTAAAACAGACAATGCCACCTTAATGTGATTACCGCAATTCACGCAAGTCTGGAAATGCTTGTGGTGCAACTGTAGGCTAAATTAATATTCATTTAACCCTCCTTTAATGTTGGGGTCATTTTTGACACACACACACACACACACACACACACACACACACACACACACACACACTCAAACACACACGCACAAACTCACAGACACACACACTCAAACACACACACACAAACTCACAGACGCACACACTCACACAGACACACACTCACACAGACACACTCACACAGACGCACACACTCACACACACTCAAACACACACACACGCATTCTCACATACACACAAACACTCTCACAAACACACACACACACACTCACACACACACGCATTCTCACACACACACACACTCACACACACACATTCTCACACACACACACACTCACACAAACACTCTCACAAACACACACACAAACACACACACACACACACACAGAGAGAGAGAGAGAGAGAGAGCAGGGCAAACAGCGTGGCCTTATTATTATAACACCAAATGGGACCCATCTGGACTATTTTGAATTAGTTCTACATATAAACATGGACTACACAGACGTCTTTGACTGTTGTCATGTCTCTGCTTTTAAAAGATGCCGTGTCAAATTACAACCAGAGCACATGAGCAGGACAGAGTAGTGATAATTGCACCTGAGCGGAGAACGTGTTTTTTAAGATTCGTCTCGGCTCGCTCAACCCAGAATGTGCTTCACAATATGCTGGTTTGGGAACCTGCGAAAAAAGTAATAGGCCTGAAAGAGTTCAAACATTGTTTTAGTGAAGTTTTGCAAACCTTATAGCCTACATAAATGCAAAGTATTAATCAAAGTTAAGAACGAGGAAATCGAAGTGTGGAGAGACCGTGAGAATGAGTAAATATTCTTTCTGAAATGCATCATGTTGACAGAGAGCATGAGGATGTGCTACACGAACATGGTAGTGTAGCCAAAGGTGAGCTAGTAGGCTACATTAACATTCAATATTAAATGAATAGATAAGTAGATAGTAAGGTATCTTGTTGTTTTGCAATTATGTCAGTGCAGCTGCCAGCTAGAACATTAGAGCACCCTCAATTGAATATGTAATCATTTTTATTAATATAGCCATTTACACTATGTTATTATTGCTTAGACTGCATTTTTTACTTTATTACTACATCCTGTTAATGTACAACAATACTGAGGTGCAAATAGTATCTGCCATTATTTATAAGTATAAATAGCATATAACAGCTATTTGCACTTATTGCAAAGAACTGTTACTTTTATATAGTGTAAATAGAATATATCTCTCTAGAATCTTAATCCGGGCCTGGTGGAGTGTCCGCTTCACTCACATCCTCTGGTACAGGTTTCATGTAGTCCTAAAAATGACTGTGACTATTTTGACTATCAAATGAGAGTCACTGACTTACTGTCATTTCTGCTACTGTTTATTATTCTGATGCTGTAATGGAGACAAGAATGAACAAAACATACAGTATACACTAACTCTTATTAAACATGATATCCTGACAGGGATTTATTTATTACACAAATGTACACACACACACACAAACCTTTTCACAGTTTTTGATTTTCATTTAGACTTTGTTTAGTTTGTTTAATAAGCGACTGTCACCACAATGTGTTTGATTTCAGATTTTACTGTCCTTGTGGGGACATTTTAAGCAGAAAATAAAATAAACAGGACTTTTTTTTACTGTTTTTTCTGATGAATATGTTTATCTATAGACCAAATGTTTTGAAATCTGTAACCAGTAGTAACACAACACTCACATTCAAAAACTCTGCTGTCTTTATTTACATACACACGCCTGCAGCTATAGACTCTCTTACACTAAAGGTCAATGTCACCATCAGTAGAAACAGTCATTGGTTGAGAGAGGAAACATATTTCATTAGGAAGAAACACAATGAACACAATGTTTTGAGTGATACACGCACACTTGATGGGAGGAGCTGAAGAACAGATCCAGAATATCAGTATGAACTGATGAAAGGGGGCGGGGCTTGGGGTTGGGGTGAATCCTTCATCTTTAACTAAACTGCATTTTTCTGTTTTTGATTTCTCTCATAGTTGATTTGTTGACTGTTTTATGTCCAGACAAACTGGTTTTGGTTAAACAGAATCTGAGCTGGACAGAAGCTCTGAGATACTGCAGAGAGAATCATGTGGATCTTGTGTCATTTAACAGATTCAGCATTGGGTGATAAATGTGGTTAAAAATGCCTTTCACTGCTGAAGTGTGGTTGGGTTTACACCACTATGTGCCATGAACATGTGGATCTGGTTGAGGGTGTTATCAGAACAGGGCTGATGGTCACGGGACAGGAGTGGAAGACTGTAATGATGGATAAAGTTGGAGCCGTTCAGTCTGGAGGAGATCAGCGCTGGGTCAGCCTTCCTCAAACTCACAAACTCAACTTCATCTGCACCAACTATGAAGGTACTAGAGTGAAGATACAGTATACATACTGTATACAGGGACATATTCTAGGTGAAGTGTTTCATTCTACTATACAGGAAAACACAGCAAGCCTAGTTGTACACAGATGTCTTGTCCAGTGTTCTTTTGGGGGTATAAACACTACTGGGCTCTGGGACACTGGTTCGCAAGTCACTATTATGGAGTCTGAATGGAAAAAAGACACCTACCTGCCATGAAGGTGAGGCCAGGTAATAATTTGAATTGGGAGAGCTCAACCTAACCACAGCCAATCTGACAAACATTCCTTCTAAAGTCTGAATGGAAGTTTCTTTCTTTCTGGCAGGAAACACTGAAACAGGAGTGGGGGACAGACCACAGTGCCCATTCTCATTGCCTGCAGTGAACGTGAAAGGTCAGTCATTGGTTTTAACGTGATTGAGGAACTAGTCCAAACTGATGTAGCCCAGCAGGTTCCCTCAAGTCTCTTTGTCCAAACACTGATCTCAGTAATTCGGATGTCAGAAAGCAAAAGCAGTCTTACAGAAATGCAATCTGCCATGTTGACAGTGGAGAATACCATAGACGATGATAAGATTCTTTAAACCTGCAGAGTTCTAGGGTGGTTGCATACAGAGGATGCTGTCCATCAACTCAAAGTGAAGCTATCCCCTCTGTCTGAAGCATTTCCTCAGCTGTCAAGACGAAGTGGTAATTTACCATCAGAGACACAGCTCAAGGTTAATGAAAATGGGGATTGGGATAAACCACTGGATATCAGTCACCTGTCCTCAGAACAAAAAAAGCAGGCGAGATAGTTGCTAAGAGAGGAATGTGAGGTGTTTGCCAAGGATGACTGGGACTCAGGTTATATCATTGACATGAAGATGGACATCCATTTGAAAGATAATATTCCTGTCCGAAACAAATACATACAGGTCTTTCTGATCGTGGGTGGATTCAGAAGTCTACATCATTCTATTCATCCCAGTTAGTGTGTGTAAGGAAGAAAGATGGATGTTATCGCTTATGCACTGACAACCGATTGCTGAATTAGAAAACAATCTCTGTCCGTCATCATTCTCACGGATCCAGGAGATTCTGGAAAACCTTGGGTGCAGCTCTTGTTTTATTCAGGTATTGCAGGTCATACATTGCTGACTTCACACACATTTTAAAGCCTCTATGTGAACTGTTGACAAAATGGAAAGGAAGAACAAGTCAAAGAATAGAGAAAGCCCTTCCTCACAACCACTTCCATCACAACCAGTCAAGTGGATAGAAATAAATCAAACCCACCCTTTCAAACCCAACCATTGTGGCATATCCAGACTTTGAGAGGCCATTCGTACTACAAGTAGATGCCTCAGAACAAGGATTAGGGGTGGTATTGTACCAGATTGTAACAGATGGGTTGTAAGCTCCGAGTATTAGGCTATGGGTCACAAACACTGATTCCTGTAGAGAAGAACTTAATTTGTACTCTGTAAAGCTGGAATTCCTGGCACTTAAATGGGCCATCACATTGACTTCCTATTCCCTGCTCCACACTTCATGGTCTACAGTGATAACAACCTGCTGACATATGCCATGAAATCTGCAAACCTCAATGCCAAAGGTCAACGTTGGGTAGAGGAATTGGCTGACTATCACTTTACTCTCAAACAGAGACCTGGAACAGGTCCATTAAAGATTTTGACAGAGAATGTTCCCAGGTGTGCAAACGTTTGGTTACGTATGTAACCTCCGTTCCCCGAGGGAGGGAACGACACGTTGTGTCGGAGAAGCGACACTAGGGGTCTCTCTTGAGCGCCGATATTCAGCTCTGATCTATGAAAAAAGGCCAATGAGAGTTGGCAGCCAGTATTTGCATGTCCGGCCCCCGGACATACGGGTATTTAAGCGGCGCAAATACGGGAGTTCATTCAGGATTTTTCTGAGGAGCCGGAAATGGTCCGGCCACAACAGTGGCTCGGTTCAGTGACATGGCGGAGGAAAGACACAACGTGTCGTTCCCTCCCTCGGGAACGGAGGTTACATACGTAACCAAGCGTTCCCCTTCTGTCGCTCTCTCCACGTTGTGTCGGAGAAGCGACACTAGAGGACCCATTCCAATCTTGCCATGTGCTGAACCGTATGCGTGAACTACCGATACAGAGGCGGGCAGGGATTCATCCAGTGCCACGCATCGTCTGTACCCGGCTGCACGCACTCTTCCCCAATGCCCCATACGAACATCGGGATCCTTCTAGTTACCCTGGGTGGGGAACGAGGCGATGTTTGCCAACATGGGAACGGGCCAGCCTGGCTGGGCCTCTTTTCTCTCTATGTTTCTCGCATAGAGCAATCACGGCCGGGCCCTTACACGCATATAGGGAAGGGGTCTTACCCAGACCCTCGCGGAGACCACACCTGCCCTTTTTCTTGGGGAGGAAAAGTGGTTGACACGTCACACGGCTGTCTTAGGGCTCGTGTGGAAAGTATGGTGCGGTGGTAGATCCCAGCCTCGAAGGGGAGTTGCTACAGCACGGCGACCGGGCAGCTGTAACTGCTTAAGGGAGACACGGGGTCCGCTCGTAGGGGACAGAACCGTGGAAATACACACAGGGGGCGTCCGCACAGGAGGCCTTCTACTTTACCTGTGGAGCACCTATGCCAGTACAGGGTAGCCATCAGGGTACCCGCAGTGGCTTGGGTCGGCGAGTTCCTCCGCTGAACCGCGGACCCGGAGGGCTGGGGAGGAATCGACCAGGGGCCCGACTCGGAGTGGGGCGCCCTGGGAAGAAGGCGCACTACTTTACCTTGACGTCAGGAAAAGGGCGCTGGGCGCAAGCGTTCCACCCAGCCGGTCAGTCTACGTGTTACCGAGTTCTACGGGCTCGGACCTGAGAAAACACGAGATGCAACCGACTCAACGTGGAGGTTGTAAAACCTCGCGAAGGTGTTGGGTGTTGCCCAACCCGCGGCTCTACAGATGTCTGCTAGGGAGGTGCCCTTGGCCAGTGCCCACGAGGATGCAACACCCCTTGTTGAGTGAGCTCGGACCCGTAAGGGTAGGGGCACGGCCTGGGTGTGATAAGCCAGTGTGATGGCTTCGACAACCCAGTAAGCGAGCCTCTGTTTGGAGACGGCATTCCCTTTCTGCCGTCCCCCAAAGCAGACAAAGAGCTGCTCAGAGCGTCTGGTGCTCTGTGTGCGGTCCAGGTAAATGCGCAGGGCGCGCACTGGACACAGCAACGGAAGGGCTGGGTCTGTCTCCTCCCGGGGCAGCGCTTGCAGGTTCACTACCTGATCTCGGAATGGTGTGGTAGGAACCTTGGGCACATAGCCCGGTCGCGGTCTTAGGATCACAGACGTATCTGGAGCCTGAGTTCCGAGAACCAAGTCCGAGTGGGCCAGTAGGGGGCCACCAACGTGACTTGCTCCTCATCCTCCCTGACCTTGCACAGCACCGGTGCAAGAAGGCTCACTGGGGGAAATGTGTACTTGCGCAGCCCCGAGGGCCAGCTGTGTGCCAGCGCGTCTGTCCCGAGGGGAGCCTCTGTTAGGGCATACCAGAGCGGGCAGTGGGAGGTTTCCTGGGCGGCGAACAGGTCTACCTGGGCCTTGCCAAACCGTTCCCAAATCAGCTGGACCGACTGGGGGTGAAGCCTCCACTCCCCGCCGGGCAGGCGTTGTCGTGATAGCGCGTCCGCTACGGCGTTGAGCTTGCCGGGGATGTGAGTGGCACGCAGCGACTTGAGTCGATTTATGGACGCCACCACCGTGGTGCTGTCCGATCTCACGAGGACATGTTTGTCCCGAACTAACGGGAGGAACTTCCTGAGAGCAAGAAGGACGGTCAGCAACTCCAGGCAATTGATGTGCCAACGCAGCGGGGCCCCTTTCCAACGGCCCGCTGCTGCGTGCCCGCTGCACACGGCACCCCACCCGGACCGGGAGGCGTCGGTTGTGACCAGGACGCGTCGGGACACCTGCTGCAGGGGCACTCCTGCCCGTAAAAAGCAGAGGTCTGTCCAGGGTCGGAGTGTTTTGAGGCAGGCGGGGGTGATCCTTACCCGATGCGTGCCGCGGTGCCATGCGTGTCTCGGGACTCGAGTCTGGAGCCAGTGCTGGAGTGATCTCATATGCATCAACCCCAGCGGCGCGACCGCCAGGAGGATGCCATATGCCCCAGGAGCCTCTGGAAAAGTTTTAGAGGGACCACTGTGCCTGGCTTGAAGGAAGCGAGGCAGTCCAGCACCGACTGAGCACGCTCGCTCGTGAGACGTGCTGTCATTGAGACTGAGTCTAACTCCAACCCGAGAAAAGAGATGCTCTGAACCGGAGTGAGCTTGCTCTTTTCCCAGTTGACCTGAAGCCCCAAGCGGCTGAGTTGCCGGAGCACCTGGTCTCTGTGTGTGCATAGTAACTCTCGAGAGTGTGCTAGGATGAGCCAGTCGTCGAGGTAGTTGAGAATGCGGATGCCGGCTACTCGTGAGCGGGCAAGGGCCGCCTCTGCGACTTTCGTGAAGACGCGAGGGACAGAGACAGGCCGAAGGGGAGGACTTTGTACTGAAACGCCTGGCCGTCGAACGCGAACCGTAGGAAGGGTCGGTGTCGCGGCAGAATTGAGACGTGGAAGTACGCGTCCTTCAGGTCCACCGCTGCGAACCAATCTAGATGCTGAACGCCAGCCAGAATATTTCTCTGCGTAAGCATTTTGAACGGGAGTTTTAACAAGGCCCGATTGAAAACTCGCAAGTCCAGGATTGGTCGTAAGCCGCCGCCTTTCTTGGGTACAATGAAGTAAGGGCTGTAGAAACCCTTCCTCATTTCGGTTGGAGGGACGGGCTCTACCGCGCCCTTGGCTAAGAGGGCCGCGATTTCTGCGCGCAGGGAACTGGCGTGCTCGCCGTGTACTGCGGAAAGCGGACGCCCTGAAGGGGGCGGAGCCGGGCAAACTGAATTGCGTAACCGAGTCGAATGGTCCGGTGCAGCCAGCGTGATGCGTTGGGAAGCGAAAGCCACGCTTCCCAGCTCTGCGCTTAGGGGCACCAAAGGGACGAGTATTTTGGACGTACCCGGCGGGCCTCGCAGCGGGCGGAACAGGTAATGCAGCGTCGGGCGGCTTCGTTGCGGCCTGAGGCTGAGGTGCTGAGAATAGACTCAAAGCACTTACCTTGCTCAGCGCCCAGCAGGGGCGGGTTCTTGACTGAGGAGGAGGTCTGATGTTGGCGTCCTCTGGACTCGTCTGAACCGGCCAGCCGGGGACAGTCATGGGCAGGTGGAAGGCGGGATCGCCGCGTCCGGTGTACCGGGACTGTTGTGATCTGAAAGCACATTGCCGTGAGAACGGCATTTGCGAGCCAGGTGACCCAGAGGCAAAGGAAATAGCTCTTTTATTGAGAATGTGGGTACCACAGCCCCGTCAGGGGTGTGGCAAATGAAAAAACAAAGGATTCTCCTCCCGGCCCTCCACCGGGGACGGAGCGGTCTTACCACCTCCGGAGCTAACGTCTTCGGCTCTGGGTCGGCTGTCTCAGGAACGCTTGGGAGCCTTCCGGGTCCTGGAGGGGGTTCGTGAGACAGGGGGCGTGCGCCACCTGCGGAGTGCTCGACGCTGGGGCTGAGAGCTGGGCCCGGGTTGAGGCGGAGCAGGAGCTGGTTTCCTCGCAGGGGGACGCCCTCGGCGGGCAGACGGGGCAGGGCCCGTAGCGGCAGGTCTGCGGCAGAGCATGATGTGCGAAATGGCCTCCGTCTGCTTCTTCACCGCAGAGAACTGTTGGGCGAAGTCCTCGATGGTGTCACCGAAAAGGCCAATCTGGGAGACAGGTGCGTCCAGGAAGCGGTTTTTGTCAGCCTCACGCATCTCGACCAGGTTGAGCCAAAGATGGCGTTCCTGGACCACTAGGGTGGCCATCGTCTGTCCGAGTGCCTGCGCTGTGGCCTTCGTCGCTCTCAGGGCGAGGTCGGTCGCTGAGCGCAGTTCCTGCAGCACATCAGGATCAGGTCCACCCCCGTGCATGTTTCTGAGTGCTTTGGCCTGGTGGACTTGCAGGAGGGCCATTGCATGCAGGGCGGAGGCAGCGCGTCCAGCCGTAGTGTAGGCCTTCGCGTTAAGCGAGGATGTTGTCCTACTGGGCTTGGATGGGAGTACGGGGCGACCCCGCCAGGAGGTAGGGCTACCGGGGCATAGATGATGCGCAACTGCCCTATCAACCTGGGGAATCGCGTCGTACCCGTGGCGCTCTCCGCCGTCGAGGGTGGAGAGAGTGGAGCGGGTGGCACCTAGACGAGCGGAGAGCGGGGCTCTCCACGTAGACGTCAGCTCATCATGCACCTCCGGGAAGAAAGGGACCGGGGGGATGCGAGGCCGCGAACGGCGCGCTGCCCCCAGGAACCAATCGTCCAACCTAGAAGGCTGTGGGGAGGATGGAGGGTTCCAGTCCAACCCCACGCTCAAGGCGGCCCGGGCAAGCATGTCGGACATCTGAGCGTCGGCTTCCGCCTGGGCCTGCTGGCCCGAAGGCGGCAGTCCAGGGAGTCCTCGGCATCAGACACCGCACTCTCCGATGCAGCGGCGAGCTCATCTGCTTCGGACTCGGAGGATAGACAGCCAGGCCGTGAGGCGAGCCGCTATCGCCGCTGGCGTGGACGGAGACCAGCGAGCGTGTCGGGAACGGGAGGTTCGTGGGGGCTACCCGTCGAAACTGCACCCGCTGCCGCCTCAAATCGCCCCAGCGCCAACCGCACCGTCCTTAATCCCGTGGGAAGAAGGAGCAATGCGGGTGCAGCTGGGGTGGCTTGCTTTCTGTTGAAAGCGAGCCGCGATCGCAACGTGGTCATGGTCATGTTCTCGCAGTGAGAACATGAACCATCCACAAACGCTGCCTCGGTGTGATCGCGGCCCAAACACACGAGACAGCGCCTGTGGCCGTCTGAAGCAGAGAGCACTCTACCGCATCCAGGAACGACACAGGGGCGGAAAGGCATCTTGAAAAAGACACGTCCTTAAAAGGACGTTCAACGCCGCTGTGTTTGCTCTTTTAGAGAAAATTACTCTTTTAGTAAAAAACTCTTTTAATACACAATGTGTGTGTGTATATGTGTCTGCGCTGTCGAAGCGCTCAGGGGCAACAGTGCACGCCGTGCACTGAGAAGGAGAAAGCCGCTGTTGTGCGCCGTCAAGATCCAACAGCATGCAGATCGTCAGAGGAAACAGGAACGTTTATAGTGGTGTGTAACTCGCAGCAAACTGCAGACAGACCATCGGCTCCGAAGAAATTTTCTGAATGAACTCCCGTATTTGCGCCGCTTAAATACCCGTATGTCCGGGGGCGGGACATGCAAATACTGGCTGCCAACTCTCATTGGCCTTTTTTCATAGATCAGAGGTGAATATCGGCGCTCAAGAGAGACCCCTAGTGTCGCTTCTCCGACACAACGTGGAGAGAGCGACAGAAGGGGAACCAGAAGTTCTAAAGTAAATTGTAGGTGCTCTGAAAGCCCAACAAAAGGGATGCTTGACTTTTTCTCTGTATCACCTGCAACACATATGCCTTACTGTATGCGTTACCTGAAGAGCTGAATGATATATCAGAGATGAACATTGCTGAACCTAGCTAGTTGTCCTTTTAAAGCTTTAAAGAGATGATCAACTAATACATACATAAATACATGGGACATTTGGGAGCTGATCACATGGTGGCAGCAGCCCGGAAACATTCCTTCTGGCTTAGAATGAGAGAGGATGGAGCATTATGTCACGAAAGTGTGTCAATGTTTAAGACAAAAGAAGCCCAACAGAGCAACAAGAACTCCAGTCCAAAACATTGAAACAACAGCCCCATTCAAAATCATTTAAATCGACTACCTGCACCTGGAGAAAAGCAAAGGGGGGAGTAGAATACATCCTAGAGATTATAGCCCATTTCACTTTCACTTCCAGAAATAAATCTGGGATGACAGCTGGAAAATATATAGGAAAATATTTGATGATTTCGCAATGCACTTTGGAATTCCATCAAAGACCCACCATGATGAAGGAAAGAGAATAATTTTGAGGATCATCTCTTCCAAAAGTTGCAGAGCTACTGTGAGATAAGGGATTCTTGAACAACCCCATGCAGAACATTTTAATAGGACACTGTTAGGGATGTTGAGGACAATGGAGGAGTCAGAAAAGTAAAATTATAGTAGGTGGACCATCTCAACAAAGTTGTCCAACGTTTTACTTTATTTATTTATTGTGAGTTTTTGTGGTTTTCCAGTTGTACAATTATTTTGTCATCAACAAAATTGTATGCAGTGATTTTATTGCTTGTTTCCTGCATGGGATGCTGATGCCCCGAACATCTTCTAAACCAGCAAGACTTCCTTCCAACTACCTTTACTAAAAATATTATAATGGTTGATCAGCCTAACAAACTATGTTTTGCTGTTGAAAAAAGTAATGGTATACTGGTCCACCAGCTAGACCAGCACTAAACAACATAAACCAGGATAGACCACCATGGAAATTCATGACTGTAAGAATGGAACTGTAGAGGAGTCTTCTGAAAGAGTCTTCACAGGATTTATTTGCCATTTAATGGCAGTGAATAAAGTTTCTGGTCTGTCAAGCTTGAAAAGGAACTTGTGCACCATATTCCAAATCTTTATGAAATTTAAGTCATTGTTCACTCCCAAATCAAACCAAAACATTAATAAAGCGCTTACATCAAATGTGGTCACTACGTTGATAACATGAAAACGTATTAGTTCTCATAACATCTTGGGACCAAACGTCATGATGTCATGTCGCAATAACCAATGAGGTTTGATGTTTTCAAATTAGTCACCATGTTTGATTTAAGTGCTTTATTCATTATTTGATTTCATTTGAGAACTATAACGACTGTATTGCTCAAGAAAACATTTGGGTCCTTTTTTAAGCTTTAAAGTGAGGCACTATCCACAGCAATCATGAAAATGGGCCCCACGTGAAAAATGTGTAAAATATTAAACAGACACTTCAACTAGTTTCTTTCTTTTTAAGAGAATGCACTAAAAATAAGCACATTGTAGGCCAACATGGGTAGTTGACAAATAATATAATAATACGTTTTTATGATAAAATGTATATGAATATTGGTCACCATTAATTTTTCACCATTTTGAATGACCTGTCAGCATTAAGCAGTACACTAAATAGTCCTGATGTGTGACAAATTAATTATTAAAGCATAAATAAACCAAGTAGAGTAGTTAGAAATATGAGCTCATAAAAACTGCATATATGATATTTTTACTAGAATTAGAGGAGTGATGATTAAAACATTGTTAGATGGAGATTTAACTGCATTTCTGTTGAGCTTGAACACTTTTGAAGGTGTGGAATCTGTGGATAATAATAAGATCATGGGTAATCGGGATCCCTGCAATGCACCGTGACATGAGTGAATGATTCCCTCTTTGAACTGTTGCCCTCTGGCTGGAGCTACAGAGCACAAGAACATTTTTTTACCCTCAGGCCATTTTCCTCATGAACAATTAAACTGCCTCAGGACTCCCCCATAGTGCAATAATGTAAATGCATATCTCATATACATATGTAAATTCACATATTTAATTCAATAACTGTACATACCCCTACCTTGCACATACATTACCAATTGCACATGTACATACACCATTCTGTTATACGTCCTATTATGTGTCTATTTATACTCCTACCTTGTTTTATATTCTGTCTCATTGTAATGTTCTGTGTGCACTTGTTTCTCCTATCACCAAAATAATTTCTTGAGTACATGAGAAGCTCATTCTGATACTGAATTATGCAAATTAATCTGTTAATGTTTGCTGCTTTATTTATGCTGTCGCTCTTTTATTTGTTGTCACAGCTCATATTTGAATCACTATCTTGTTTTTGGTTGTGACCGTCATTGTGGTTACCCGTTCTTTATTCAATTTCACTAGAAGTATTGTTTACTTGCGCCTGAAGAACTGTGACGGTTTCTGCATATCTTGTGGGTACAGATTTCATGTAGGCCTGAACATGACTTGACTTTTTTTTTCTATCAAATGAGAGTCCCTGACTAACTGTAATGTTCATAATTCTGAAAGTGTAATGAATTAAGAAATGATATTTTCTACCCTGAGACCCTCAGACAAACCTTTCAGGTGATTTCAGATTTTACTGTCTTAATGACAAATGTTTCTATTTTTTATTTTATTTTATTTTATTTTATTTATTATTATTATGATTATTTGTTTGTTTCTTTGTTTAATGAGTATCCTGATGAATATCTGTAGACCAAATGTTTTGAATTTAGTTTTTGGTTATAACACATGCACATTCACAAACTCTTTATCTTTCCTATTCAAATCAAGCAGCCTGAGAGTCACAACATATTCTTATTTTAACACAACAACACACACACACACACACACACACACACACACACACACACACACACACATGTTGTGTTTCCATGTTTTATGGGGACTTTCCATAGACATAATGGTTTTTATACTGTACAAACTTTATATTCTATCCCCTAAACCTAACCCTACCCCTAAACCTAAACCTCACAGAAAACTTTCTGCATTTTTACATTTTCAAAAAACATAATTTAGTATGATTTATAAGCTGTTTTCCTCATGGGGACCGACAAAATGTCCCCACAAGGTCAAAAATTTCGGGTTTTACTATCCTTATGGGGACATTTGGTCCCCACAAAGTGATAAATACACGCTCACACACACACACACACACACACACACTAAAGGTCAATGTCATCATCAGAAGAGAAATCTATTGGCTGAGAACACAAAAAAAACCTAATGAGGAAGAAACACAATGAACACAATGTTTTGAGTGATACACGCACACTTGATGGGAGGAGCTGAAGAACAGATCCAGAATATCAGTATGAACTGATGAAGGAAGAAGACACAGACACACAGGAATTAAGAGAGAAACAGACACAACTAGAGGACGAGAAACTCTCATGATCTTTCATTAAACCAGTAAGACCTGTTCTTTACTCATGACACTGTTTTATTCATAATTCAATTCTGTAATAATTTTACTATTGTCTTTGTCTCATTAAAGTTTGTTTATTTAATATATCTTGAATTAATCTCTGAACTTCATGTTTTCATATCTGAGATTTTAATGGTCTGTATCTCCTCAGAAATGGAGCGAAAAACATTCATCACTTTTATTCTCTCAGGTGAGTGTGTGTGTGTACTTTCTTTATTATGATTAGTTTGATACTTGTGAATTGTGAGTTTGTCTCAATATTTTTCCTCTTCTCAGCTGTCTTCAGTTCATCTTCATGTGTTCCACGTCAGTATCACTTTGTGAATCAGAATTTGAGCTGGATTGAAGCTCAGAGATACTGCAGAGAGAATTACACAGATCTGGCCACCATCAACAACAAGAATGACATAGAAGATCTGCTGAAGAGTGTGAATGATGGTCAGATTCAGTATGTCTGGATTGGACTGCAGAAGACAGTCAGTTATAAATGGAAGTGGTCTCTGGGTGACCCTGCGTTCTACACAGGAAATAATTCACAGTATCGTAACTGGACACCGACTCAACCGAATGGTGATGGTGACTGTAGTTACATGAATCCTGGACAATGGAATGATTATCCTTGTAATGGGAGTTTATCTTTCATATGTTACAATGGTGAGTGCAGCAGTCTGTGGTGTGAATTATGTGCTGTACACAATCTCTTCATCTTTTAAATAATTTGCTTTTAAAAACATTTGATTGAACAGTGAGAAACAGTGTGATTTATTTACTTCATTATTTGTTCAATGTTAAAATGCTTTCTCCTATCCCAGTTTAATATGCAGTCAAATATACATAAGACATTCACAGGTTGATTTCTGTCACTTTCAACATTGCTCTGTTTGAGCGGCTCGGCCAATCTGATGCAGCGTCATTGATTCAACCAGTGTTGTGAGTTTGGGGTGGGACGATCTGTTTATTTGACCAAAGACAAAGAGAGGGTGTATTCAGAAAGCTTTTGTAAAACATTTTTGCAACTGCATGTTGTGACATAGTGGTGCAGAAATCACATAATTTGTCTCTTAATTACTGTAAATCAAAAGCAAGATTTGTTTATTTATTCTCTTATAAAGACAGCAGTAAAGGATTCATCCCTGTACTTCAGACAATGACCTGGAGAGCTGCTCAGATTTACTGCAGAGAGAATCACACAGATCTGGTCAGTGTGAGGAACCAGAATGAGAATGAACAGATTAATAATATCAGGATTAATGCATTCACTGCACCTGCAGTCTGGATCGGTCTGTTCAGAGACTCATGGGAGTGGTCAGATCAGAGTAACTCCTCATTCAGAAACTGGAGGAAATCCCAACCTGATAATTATGGGGGGAATGAAAACTGTGCAGTGGTTTGGGTAAAGTCAGACCGTGGACAATGGGGTGACTGGACCTGTGATAGAAAATCTCAGTTTGTCTGTCATGAAGGTGAGAATATCCTCTTGCGTTCTTTTGACTTGCAATAAGTCTTCAAGTATAAAACATAAAAAATCCTTCATCTTTAACTAAAATCCATTAGTGTTTTTCTGGTTTTGATTTCTCTCATAGTTGATTTGTTGACTGTTTTTTGTCCAGATAAACTGGTTTTGATTAAACAGAATCTGAGCTGGAATGAAGCTCTGAAATACTGCAGAGAGAATCATGTGGATCTGGTGTCAGTTATCTCTGAACAGATTCAGCGTCGGGTGATGGAATTGGCTAGAAAAGCCTCCACTGCTGAAGTGTGGTTGGGTTTACACCACTACTGCGCCATGAACATGTGGATCTGGTTGAGGGGGGAGGTCGTGTGTTATCAGAATTGGGCTGCAGGTCACGGGACAGGAGTGGAAGACTGCAGGTATGAACCGAGAGTTGGAGCAGTTCAGTCTGGAGGAGATCAGCGCTGGATCAGCCTTCCTCAAACTCACAAACTCAACTTCATCTGCACCAACTCTGAAGGTACTAGAGTCCATTTGTTGTGTTTAAACTTGTTTACTTTTTCACTCATTAATTGTTTTAATCTGTTCTCTCTCTCTTTATGTTTTGCATGAAGACTGAATCAAGCTGCTTTCCTTCATCTTTACCACCAGTGGAGCTGCATCTTCATGTTTGATGTTTTATCATGAATTGTTTTTATCAGTGTGTTAGTTCATTCATTTATCTTGTGCTTGTGTGTGTGTATAATTTTTTTCTTTATTGTGGTATTACAGATGTATATTAATCATTCTCATGTTTCAAATTCCAACATCTAATTATCATTTGAATGTTATTTTGCCGCTGAAGCATTTAAATAATCATGAAGAAAAATCCAGCTGTTCCACTTCCTGTTTCATAAATATTTCTGTATCGATGAAGACATTCTTTTCTCCCAATGTTCTGTTCAATTATCTTTCATATGTTTTGGGTATTTTGTGTCTTGATTAAGTTTGAAATGTGTGTTAATAAATAAACTAAATTACACAGAAATGTCGGTGTTTTCCTTGGTTAAACATTTTGGACACCTAACATAAAGCGCATGCAACATGCTTTTTGAAATGACTGAACTCTTCCGTGAACTCGCTGATGTCACATGAGAGCTACGTGATTGAAATTTAATAAAGTTTTTATTATCAATGCATTTTTTACACAAATGTATCAATTTGCTTTAGAAGACATTCATTGATCGACTGGAGTCACGTGGACTTTTGGACCGTCAAAGTGCTGGCACCTGTACAGAGTCCTGGACGGAAGCGCCAATTTAAAGTTAAAAAGTTTTATTTATAGACTTGTGTAAACCTATTGTTTCGCTTAATCGATTGCCTGTTGCTTTCGATTTCTGCTTTGGGATAAAGTGGCATATAACTGCTGGTCAGTTTCTCAAAGACAAATCCACACTTTATCGATAAGTAAACCATAAAAAACTGACTCTAGATTAGTGGTTGCGGATAATATCTTCCGACATTGCTTGCTGCATTCATGCGCAGAGAAAAAAGCAATAAATTATTGTACATTAGAAAAGATTTCTTAATGGAGATTAATTCATTCATTAAATCTTTTTTATTTGTTTTGGGAACATTAAACATGATTTCATCTAATATATACAGTATTGGACAAAATCTCACTTTATGCATGAAGAATATTTTTCATGGTTAAACTCTGCTGTACATATAAAGAGCGCATGTGCAAGACATGATCGTTTGATGCATATAAAAGTCCAGATTCACTTTATGCTGCTTTAAAAATATTAAAGAACCCTTTAAAACTGAACACAAAATTAGGATGAGAAATTGCTCATTTTTATTTACAAACCCAAATGCATTAAATTAGTATGTATGAAATCTACAGTATAATCGTTCTATGGAAACAACTGAAGAACAATTATGAATTTCACTTTTACATGTAATATTTTTCCTGATATAGTCCATGTTTTCATTATTGCCATAAACGACTCAAACAAACTTTAAAGTTGATTGTAAGATTCTTCAAACCAGCACAGTCCTAGGGTGGTTGCATACAGAAGATGCTGTCCATCAACTGGAAGTCAAGCCATCCCCTCTGTCGAAAAACTAAGTGGTGATTTACGCAGCTCAAGGTTAATGAAAAAGTTCCTAAACGTAATTTCGGGAGGAGCGAGTCCATCTAATCTTTCAATTAACAGCCAGAGTATATAAGCATCTTTACCTGTCTTCAGTCTCAGCTGATTCCAGCATTCGGCCCCGTCCACCCGCGACAGAGCCACGTGTTGTTTTATTACTCCGCTTGAAGCGTTCGTCCTCCTTATCAGATAAGCTATGTTATTCAACGAAATCTGCCGCAGCAGCTCATTATTTGTATACGTCGCAATAATGGCAGCTGCCACTTTAACTGTGTGTAACACCCCTCACAGGAAGGAGGACAGGAAACAAGTCTTCACCGCAAGGTAAGCCTTTAATGCCGTCGTAATTTATACACTTTATACAACCAACTTATAATCACACACAATATGATACAAGCGCACTGGGTTAGCTTGTCATCTCCCCCCTGGAGGCCCTCTGGCTGCCCTTTTATGCCGCTCTCCCCGTGCTCACTGAAATTAGACACAGGTGTTAGACATAATTTAGCTCAGGTGTAAGCGCCCTTACCGCTTTTCTCTCCCGGACGAGCGCTTGACCACACCCCCGCTGCCACATACCCCCACCGCCCGACTCAGGCCGGGGCGTCATCCGGCCTGTCTACCACCCCCCCATTTCTGGAGAGGAAGTCGGCGACAGCCATCTGCACCCCCGGTCTGTGGACCACCTTGAATTTAAAGGGCTGGAGGGCTAGATACCAACGGGTGATCCGGGCTTTAGTATCTTTCATGCGATGGAGCCACTGCAGTGGGGCGTGATCCGAGCAGAGGATGAAGGCCCGCCCCAGCAGGTATTAACGGAGGGGGAGGACCGCCCACTTGATGGCCAAACACTCCTTCTCCACGGTGCTGTACTTACCCATATAGCAAAAAATATCCGCACGGCTTCTTTTTGCCGCCGTCCCTAAGCTGTCGGCTATAGGTGCGTCCCACTGGCGGGGATGAAACGTTTGCCGCCGAATTCGTCACTCACATTTCTTGCGATATGCCGCCCGCGAAACGCCGGCAAGCCGCTTTGAAATACAAGGACAGCTTAGACTCTCAAAATCGACCAGCCATGTTGGCTATTATCATTTTTTGCTCCAAAGCCATTAGGGTTTATAACAGAGTCTTGACTCTTGATTCCATGATAAGGTAAGGTTTAGGAAATGACATTTAAATTACTTTGAAACTCTGAAGCGATTATACAGTAATATATGTAAAATATATTGAATTATTTTATGCACTTCAAAATTGTTTACATTTCTTTGATTGCTGCGCATTTGAGACATGCACCAATAAACCAAAAATAATTCCTTTTGTAAAACTTACTTGGCAATAAATATCTTTATGATTCTGATTAGGTTTTAAAATAGATATTTAATTCATGGTATGAACAATTTAGCAGAATAAATTGATGAAGTTAGACTTTTCACGAATGCCTGACTATCAGTGAACAGTGAAAGACATCTGCAACATGGCCAAAATCTCGGGTATACTTAAATTTTTTTTATTAATTTGCAACCATGGTAATATCTGTCATAAACATGAAAATCCCTGTTTTGACGTGAAGGATAAACTCAATGAAAAAGCGAAATTATCCTCTGGTTTCACAGTTGCGCAGAAATTTCGTTTGTCTACATTTTTTCCAACCTCTTTTTTTTTGTTATTTTACCTTTTACAGGTTTTGCAATTATGACCTGTACAAATGTTTAAGAAAGTGTTAAAGTCCCTGTAAAGGCAATAAAAAAAAATCTAAACGCATTATAAATGTTAAAAATGTATTGCTAAAACACATGACAAAGACTGAACTGTGAAGTTCCGCTGTCGCCATATCTGTTTCCGGTTTACAGGTCCACGAGGAAAGCAGATAAACCTCACAGTTTGAGTGTATGGTGAAGCTAGAATTGATAAGACCGCAGTTATAGGCTTGTTACTTTAATAGCCCGATGTTCCTGGGGACTCGGCTAAGGTTATTCATGTTTAATGTAACTCAAATCAAATGAAAACAGTTATTGTAGGCAGGTAAGTTTCCCTAGCTGGTCCCCTCCCGGTAAAATGCGTTCTTATTCAAGTTTTCAACTCAGTCATTCGTTTAAGATGCAATCTTGTGTTATAATTATTAGGCTATCATGATTATACAGTGAGCAAGCTATATAAATAAGTATTTAATATAATAAAAGTGTAGAGCATCAACCGAGGGTGTAAGGTAAAGGCTGAATATTGTAGATTTATTACAATATGTTGCATGTTTGAATTAAAATACCTGTGGATATGCAGGAGCACACACTCTACAAAGGCCTGACTGGAGATTTGCCTGATCTATCCGTCCTTCAGGTGAGTAGGGATACAACAATAGCAAATTTCACTGTACAGTATGATATATCAACCAAAATCTGTATACCAATATTTCATTATTTTCTTTTTCCTCCCCTTTTACAAACAAATATTCTGCTTCAAAGAAAAAAAATGAAATTGATGTTATCATAAGGGTTCTTCATTATGAACTTGTATGACATGCATAACATACTGTGGATAGAAATTACAGGGAAAGTTACTGGTATGATAATTGTGGTTATATTACATTACTATTATATTTAGTGTATTGCTAATCAATATATTGTTACTTCCCAGATGACAGCGGCTCAGTTCAAGAGCAGGTGAAGCAAGTTGGGACAATGTTGAAGACGTTTGCTCGCACTGGGCAATCAGGTACAACTTGCAAACAACACCTGTGGTTGTTGGTTTAATTCCCACTGGGGCCACCTGTACATGTAGTAGACCTAGATATAAATGTCATAGTTTAGTAGTTGAAGGACCAGGACTGACTACTTTATTCTTTTATTCTGGGAACCCCTGTAGGTGCAGATCAAACCCTAATGCTGCGACGTCTTGGAGTTTGGCGATGTTGTGTGTAGCATGGACAACAAAATGCTATGCTGCAACATTTCAGTGCCAATGTGTCTGTTGGAGAGTTATCCCTGCCAGGGATCTGTTACTCCCCTAGACACCCAGGAAGATTTGGCGTTGCTTGACAACAGTTTGAGGCAGGATAAAGAGCTCCAGCAACGATTTGTAAGTGTGCCGATTTCGTTTATAACGCCATAGGGTAATCTAAAAAGTAAAATTAAGATCGTACACTGCATATTCTACAGTCTGAATCCACAGCCTGTCACATTTTAAATTTATGAGAAGCTTCAGAGAAATGTAATTTGTAACATGTTTTTTTTTATTTTCAGCTTCGGTTTTTGGCAATCAAATGTGGGAGGGACCTAAAGACAACCGTGTGGCGAAATGCTTCAGAGTATCTTCTCTAATCACCTTTCCATCAATACAACCTGGACTGGTGTAGGGGATAAAGCATGTTTTAGAGACATGTTCCTGAAGACCATTGTTCAAAGTAAGTTGGATATTTGTTTTATATTTAAGTAGATGTGTATGACCTTATGCCATTCAAATGGAATGACAGACCTTTATTTTCTACAGGAGCCATCCGGAAGAACCCGGCAACCCAGCATGACACTGATGAGGCGATCCAGGTTAACGTTACGCGTTACCTGAAAGGAGCATCTGAACATGAAGGTGGAAAAAGGCGCCGCACAGCTGAGAGGGACCCACAGCCGACCCCTTAAACCTAGGCTGACTACTGACACCCCAGCATCACTGACAACTGGAACCCTTTCTTTATCCTGCAGTCAGTAACATCAAGACCCCTAAAAAAGCCTGCTAAAAGTGTCAGACTACACTCACCCAATCCACACTGTTCACTGTGGAACTTTTTTTTTTTTTTCTTTTCTCTCGTGACCCTGCTTTGAGGGCAGCTCCTTGGATGAATATGGGATGGTTTGTCCTTTTATACAGGCACACGAGGAATCACTGAAGATATGCCAATTTGCACTGCCTCATTCTGGAGCTCGGGGAAAACCGGTGATTCTTAGCCCACTACGCCACGCAGTCCCCAACCTCTCCAGACATTCTGATTGGCTGTGTTCTCTACAGCCACATTTTCTGCTGTTAATTATATTTATTCCCACTTGTTGTCATGTGTAAGTTGAATGTCAAAATGTATATTATACCTGTTATCCTGCACATTCCTTGATACCAAAGATCTCAATTATTTCATATACAATTTGCTGCTTATTTCATTGTTACAGTGCTTAACTATTCTATTGTTAAATATAGCTTGTAAATCCTTGTGCCACAGGTCAGCATTGCAGTTATAATGGTATATTCTACTCCAGAGCTTTACTCTAAATTATTACCACTTAACCTATTGTTAGAAATGACTTGTAAATATGATGTTATACCTCAATTTATTTGGTATCCTGCACTTTATTTGGTACCAAATATCCTCATTGCTTATGTTTACTGGTAATTCTTTTCATCCCAGAGCTGACCTCTTTATATTATTAACAATTATTGTAAGTGTTACAATAGTGTTTTTAAAAAAAAAAATTTTTTTTTTTACCAAAATTGATTTGGAAACCTGCATGTTCTTTAGTGTGTGTGTGTGTGTGTGTGTGTGTGTGTGTGTGTGTGTGTGTGTGTGTGTGTATATAATGTTTGTATTTTTCTGTTATTTATATTTCAGTGATCTGACATCTTGTTTCAATGACAGTTACTGTACTTTGAAATGTGGAATTAAAACGCCAAATGGAAATTTGTCTGGTTTGATCAATCATTATTCTTGTTAAACTGCATGCTATAAATATATATATATAAAAAAAAATATATATATATATACAATAAGCGGCGGCAGATCGCTCGAAAAAAGCGTTTGCCTCCGATGGTCCGCCTTCGCTATAACGGCGGCGGAACGGCGGATAGCCAGCGGGCCGGCCGTGGAACGAAGTCGGTAGGAAGGCGGCTGCCGCTTTTAAAAAGCGGCTGCCGCCGGCGGTGCACCGTCAAACGTGTTTGCGATATCGCCATTCTGCCGCTTCTACTGCCGCCGGCGCACCGCCAGCGGCCCGCCGACTTATTGCTATCTGGGTAGTCTCCCTTACAGAGAGCTTACGGCTAATGTACAGCACCGGGCGCTCCTCCCCCTCCACCACCTGCGAGAGTACGGCCCCCAGCCCTCTGTCTGAAGTGTCCGTCTGCAATACAAAAGGGAGAGAGAAGTCAGGTGCACAAAGAAGCGGCCCCCCACAAAGTGCGGCTTTAATCTGCATAAACGCCTGTTGGCACTGCTCCGACCACTGGACCGGATCTGGAGCCCCCTTTTTAGTGAGGTCAGTCAGCGGGCTGGTGACATCCGAATAATTAGGCACAAACCTCCTATAATAGCCAGCCAGCCCCAGGAACTGCTTCACCCCCTTTTTGGTCTTGGGTCTAGGGCAAGTCGCAATCGCCGTGGTTTTGTAAATTTGGGGACGCACCTGGCCATGACCCAAGTGGAACCCCAGATACCGTACCTCCACACGCGCAATCGCGCACTTCTTAGGGTTTGCTGTGAGCCCTGCCCGCCGCAGCGATCTCAGGACGGCCCTCAGATGTTGCATGTGCCGCTGCCAGTCATTGCTATAAATGATGATATCATCTAAATAGGCAGCGGCGTAAGCGGTGTGAGGTCTGAGGATCCTATCCATAAGACGCTGAAACGTGGCTGGTGCCCCAAACAAACCGAAAGGAAGTATCACAAATTGGTGTAATCCAAACGGCGTAGTGAAGGCGGTTTTCTCACGGGACATTGGTGTCAAGGGGATCTGCCAATAACCCTTTGTTAAATCCAACATCGAATAAAAACGTGCAGTACCTAACCGATCGAGCAGTTCATCAACACGGGGCATTGGGTATGCGTCAAATTTAGACACCACGTTAACTTTTCTGTAATCCACAAAGAATCGAACAGACCCATCGCACTTGGGAACAAGAACAACCGGGCTGGACCAATCACTGTGGGATTCCTCTATTACCCCCATATCAAGCATCGCATCTAATTCCTCCCGAACTATTTTCTTTTTATGTTCGGGCAAGCGATAGGGGCGGCAACGTACCACCACGCCCGGTTCGGTCTCGATGTGGTGCTGTATGATGTTTGTACGGCCCGGTAGAGGGGAAAACACATCTGCAAATTCCTTTTGTAAATCGGAAACCTCTGTGAGTTGACGCGGTGAGAGGTGGTCTCCACAATTAACCGGAGTGTTGCGACTGTGGGCTTTGTTTACCTCCGGTCCGAGCTCCGCCCTCTCCGGAACTACCGTGGCCAACGTCACAGAGGCCGCCTCTTCCCTCCACAATTTCAGGAGGTTGAGGTGATATATTTGCCACGCGCCCCCTCTATCGGTACGTTTAACCTCATAATCGAGATCCCCAACTCGTCGTGTGACCTCAAAGGGTCCTTGCCACTTGGCGAGTAATTTAGAGCTCGACGTTGGGAGCAATACGAGTACCTTATCTCCCAGTGCAAATTCCCGTAGCCGAGCACCCCTGTCATACAGCCGGCGTTGGCGTTCTTGAGCCTGGAGCAAATTCTCCTGTGTTAGTCGCCCCAGTGTGTGGAGTTTTGCTCTAAGATCAAGAACGTACTGAATTTCATTTTTACTATTAGAAGGTCCCTCCTCCCAAGCTTCGTGGATGACGTCGAGGACCCCACGTGGGTGTCGCCCGTACAGCAGCTCAAACGGGGAGAACCCTGTGGAGGCTTGCGGGACCTCTCGTACTGCAAACAACAGGGGGTCCAGTCACTTATCCCAATTTCTAGCGTCATCGGTATGCAATTTACTGAATCATGTTCTTGAGCGTTTTATTAAATCGTTCCACTAGCCCATCAGTCTGCGGATGGTAAACGCTAGTGCGAATCGACTTAATGCCCAAGAGCTCGTAAAGTTCGCAGAGTGTTCGTGACATAAAAGTCGTGCCTTGATCGGTGAGGATTTCTTTCGGAATCCCCAAACGGGACATTATCTTGAAGAGTGCCCCTGCAACACTACGTGCGGAGATGTTGCTCAGAGGCACTGCTTCCGGATATCGCGTCGCGTAATCCACTAGGACTAACACGAAGCGATGCCCGCGTGCTGTCCATTCTAATGGCCCGACGAGGTCCATCCCAATTCTTTCGAAGGGGACCTCGATCAATGGTAGAGGGCGCAATGGCGCTTTTGGGGTGGCCGGTGGGTTTACCAGCTGACATTCACGGCACGCCGCACACCACCTGCGGACGTCACCGCCAATGCCCGGCCAATAGAAACGGGCTATTAGACGGAGAAGTGTTTTTCGCTCCCCTAGGTGACCGGCCATAGGATTATAGTGAGCCGCCTGGAAAATCATTTCCCGGCGGCTCCGTGGAATCAACAATTGGGTCACTTCCTCTTTTGTTTGAGCGTCCTGCGTCACTCTATATAGCCGATCTTTAATCATGGCAAAATACGGGTATGAAATGGCGATGCCCGGCCGAAGCTGTTGACCATCAATTACTCTCACTTGGTCAAGAGCATGTTTAAGGGTTTCGTCCCGCGACTGCTCTAGAGGAAAGTCCCCCTCAGGAAATTCCCTGAGAGGAGGGGTGGCCACCTCACCCCTTCACTCGTCATTCAGAGCAGCCGAGGACGGCCCCGGCTCCGCCTCCCCTGCCAGAGCATCACACACCGCACACCTCTTTATGCAGGACCCATCCGCGCAAATACCCTCTAAAATATCTTTAAAACTCGGCCAATCAGTACCCAAGATTAGCGGATGAGTGAGGCGGGAACTAACCGCTGCCTCCACACTATGGTTTCTTCCCCTGAATTTAATCGCCAAAGTCACCATGGGATACTTGTGAACATCCCCATGCACACACCTCACCCTCACCAGTTTAGCTAAACCCAAAGCCCCGGGTTGAACCAAGCGTTGGTGGATGGTGGTCTGATTGCAGCCGGTATCCAGCAAAGCTTGGTAAATACCCCCCTGATCCTTACTGGAATCCGGTATGCTACAGCCCGATTGGGGGCAGCCTGCGGGACGTCGGCGACCCGCACCACCGTCCCCACCTCCATCAGCGGACACTGATCCCGGAAGTGGTCCGGGTCTCCGCACCTCCAACAGGCCGGCCCAGGCGTTGCGGCCGCACATGTGCTGGCGGGCGCCCCCACCTGAGGAGGAGAGCGGCTGAATGACGGGGAATGGAACGGGCCCTGGGGAGAGAACAGAGGGAGAGAACATAGGGGAGGGGGAGAAGGCAGGGGCAGACACAGGGGAAGGGGAAAGAGAGAGAGAAGAAGAGGGCTCGTCCGCCCTCGGGATCGCCGCCAAGTGGTCCTCCGCCAGCCGAACAGCTTCCTCCAGCGACGGCGGGCGATGGCACTGGACCCACCCCGTCGTCTTCCGAGGCAGCCATTGAACGAACTGTTCCCTACCACCTGGTCGATCACTCCCTCGACGTCGCGGTCCCCCGCGAGCAGCCACCTCCGACAGGCGTCCCGGAGCCGTTGAGCGAACGCGAACGGGCGATTGGACATTTCTAATTTCATGCCCCGGAAGAGCTGGCGATTCTCTTCCGGGCTCCGACTGACCCGCTGCAGAATAGACCTCTTCAGGTCGGTGTAGGCCAGGAGGTTCATCGCCGGCAGCTGCTGTGCCGCAAGTTGAGCTTCCCAGGACAGGAGGGGAATCAGGCGGGCTGCCTTCGCTCGAACAAATCGAGGAAGGCCTCAGGATCATCTGCTGCCCCCATCTTCTGTAGCATGGGAGGGGGCAGCGTAGCGTGGGTGTCCGGGGTCGCGGTTGTGGCCGACGCGGCCTCCTGGCTGAGGAGGCTCCGGATGGCGATCCGGTCCTCTGCCTGAGCCCGCATGATTTCAAAAAACCGGCGATCTTGGTCCTGCCGCAGCTCAAGCAGGGATTGCTGGTGGCCTTGATGCAGCGTCGCGAGGGACTGGAGGACTTCTGCCAGCTGGGAGGACTCTATGGGGCGACCACTTTCCATGCTTGGAATGTTGTTTTCTTTAAATATTCCCGGGTTTCGGCACCAGTGTAAAACCCCTCACAGGAAGGAGGACAGGAAACAAGTCTTCACCGCAAGGTAAGCCTTTAATGCCAACCAACTTATAATCACACACAATATGATACAAGCGCACTGGGTTATCTTGTCATCTCCCCCCTGGAGGCCCTCTGGCTGCCCTTTTATGCCGCTCTCCCCGTGCTCACTGAAATTAGAGACAGGTGTTAGACATAATTTAGCTCAGGTGTAAGCGCCCTTGCCGCTTTGCTCTCCCGGACGGGCGCTTGACCACGCCCCCGCTGCCACACTGTGGTTTTCTACCCTGTCTTTCTTCCTTTTTAATAATTACTCACCGAAGCAGATCCTATTGCGTTGAGGCTGCCTCCGCGAAACTGGCCAATGATTCGACATCTTAACTGTTAACAATGTATTCCCACACGCTTGATTGTTAAATCCCGTTCTAGTGCACAGGTGTTTTCTCTCTCTGCTATCTCCTTGCAAAACTATTGCAATGCAAATACATCAATCATCCAAGACGTATATTGTACAGCAGGTGGCGGTCATGCAGTAATCCTAAGGAGCGAATGGCCACAAGTGAATAATGATTGCAAGTCTATTTTCTCTGTTTGCAGTGCAGAGCTAAAGCTCTTAATTTTCAGATAAGTTTACGCAGTTGTTCACATTGTTTTTAAAGCTGTATTTCCCAAAAAGCCCTCTTTGCAGCCCTCTTTATTCTTCGATAATTGTATGCTGTTGATCACATTATTGTTTATAAATGTCACTAATATTTTTTTTTTCTCTAGACTTATGTCCCCGAAACGTCGACCGCATGCTTTCCCCTCAAATTAGCATTAGCATAAGTTTTCCTTCTATCGGTGCAAGTGCAGCCCACTCTTCAGTGGCCATGGATCTAACTTTTTACACACTATGTCTTATTCACAGGGGTGTGAAATGTCTCCCTAGAACAAGATTCAACCAAATATGACTATTTTGTCTTTTCTACAGCAACGCCTGAAATTGTGCCTTCCGTAGGGGTTTCACCAATATTACTTCCAGCAGATCTCTGTGAGAGCCCATTTAAATTCCTGTCACTGGATTCCATGCAGGTTTACCTCTTGCTTTCTCTATCTAGGTGTCTTTCCAAGACTTCACCATTACCTACCGAGGAGCGCCAAAGATGGCAAATATTTTAGTTGTTAAGAAGGCACAACTGCAGTGCCCCTGCCATTGGCTCAAAACATCCCTAAGCAGCACAAATGTGCTGTCCACATGCCACAACTGTGGCATCTTTCAGACCATGCGACAAAATCCCATGACACCACAATACTACAACCATGTTTCCCCTTATAGCAGGTTCTGCCATTCGAATGCTATGTAGGCTTTCCCGTCGAATTGCAGTGTGAGACTCAGCGCATTGGTCGCAAGGTCTCCCGTTCGAATTGCTGTATGGGCTCTCCCATCTAAAATGCAGTATGAGCTCTCCCGTTCAAGTGCAGTGGTGGTGCAGTATTCTTAAGAGCATTTAGCATTTCCCATTAGCCTTCTCATTGGCATTTCTTTGCTCATGGTTACAATGAGCCCAACACATAATAAATAGAGCCTGATATGACCTTTCCGCCCCTGTGTAGTTCCTGGATGCGGTAGAGTGCTCTCCGCTTCAGATGGCCACAGGCATTGTCTCGGGTGTCTGGGCTGTGATCACACTGAGGCAGCGTTTGTGGATGGTTCATGTTCTCACTGCGAGAGCATGACCATGGCAACGTTGCGGTCGCAGCTCGCTTTCAACAGAAAGCATGCCACTCCAGCCGCCGCATTGCTGCTCCTTCCCACGGGTTTGAGGACAATGCAACTGGTGATGGAGGCGATCTGGGGACGGCTGTGGGTGCAGCTCCACCGGGTATGCCCCTTCGGACCTCCCCGTCCATGCTCGAGGCAAAAGCAGCTCGCCTCACAGCCAGCCTGCCTATCCTCTGGAGGTCGAGGTGGATGAGTTCGCCGCTGCATCGGAGAGCGTGGCGTCTGACACGGATGACTCCCCTGGGCTGCCGCCTTCGGGCCAGCATGCCCAGGCTGAGGCTGAAGCGCAGATATGCTTGCCCGGGCTGCCGCCAGCGTGGGGCTGGACTGGAACCCTCCATCCTCCCCACAGCCATCGCGGTTGGATGACTGGTTCCATGGTTACAATGAGCCCAACACTTAATAAATAGAGCCTGATATGACCTCCAAAATACGTTTGTTCTTTCCTTACAGACACTAAATAAATCCATGTGTGCCCACTTGATTCTGCTGCAGCAGCGCCTCACTTGGTACATCCGCAGCACCGCCCTGTTTGATACTGTGCCGCAGCGCCCGAACATTTTTGACTCTGCCGCGGTAGTGCCCTGACACGACAAATGTAAAAACAATTACGTTTTCATTACAAACCTTTTTCTTCTCTTACAGGTGTGTATAAAGTTCCCCGTCTATCGCTCACTTCGATGTTGTGTCGAAGAAGCGACACTAGGGGTCTCTCTTGAGCGCCGAATATGCCTCTGATCTATGAAAAAAGGCCAATGAGAAGTTGGCAGACAGTATTTGCATACCCCGCCCCCAGACATAAGGGTATAAAAGCGGGGAAATTCGTTTAGTTCATTCAGAAATTTTCTTCGGAGCCGATGGTCATGCATGCAGTCAGCTGCGAGTCACACACCTCTTCCTGTTCCTCTGACGCTTTGCCTGCTGTTGGATCTACGGCGCACTTCAGTGGCTTTTCTCCGCACTTCAGTATTTTCCTCTAAAAGAGCATTGCACAGCGGCATTGAACGTCCTTTTCAGGACGCATCTTTATAAAGATGCCTTTCCGCCCCTGTATAGTTCCTGGATGCGGTAGAGTGCTCTCCGCTTCAGATGGCCACAGGCATTGTCTCGTGTGTCTGGGCTGTGATCACACTGAGGCAGCGTTTGTGGATGGTTCATGTTCTCACTGCGAGAGCATGACCATGTCAACGTTGTGTTCGCAGCTCGCTTTCAACAGAAAGCATGCCACTCCAGCCGCCCCCCGCATTGCTCCTTCTTCCCACGGGATTATAATACTGTAAGTATTATCTCCAATAATACGGGTGAAGGTCTCTGCGCGTTACTGTCTTTCTTGTTACGCAACACAACAATATTAAATGAAATAAATTTTCTCTTATGTATTACCTCATTTATTCATCTGACTCCATAAATGAAAAAGGTTTTTAATGATATCTGAGTATCATTAAAAGTGAGCGAATGTTTGATTATTCCTTTAACTCTTTAATTATACTTTACCCGTTTAGATTAAGAAACTATGTCGCTTTGAGGTCCTCGCGTGTTTTCTCTACACCGTGGGTCTCACGATCACAAGCGGCCAGTATTGGATCATCAAACAGAGGTAATTGCTATATACCTGAGATCGGTCACGTTCACGTATACACAATCAAAGATACTTCAGTATAGCCCCATGGAATTGCATACACTTGAATGTAACTTAACGTTTTCTTCAGTAGAGGTCACGGCCACTATTACAGATGTAAGTTGACCAACATAACTTCTCTTGTAATAGCTTTGGATTGGCCATGCGTGGTTTCCCCACATACACTTATCTGGAGAAACATCAAATTAAAACAGAGGTTAGACACCCGAATTTAGATTGGTCAAGCAGCGTTTGCTGTTCTAAACGGAAATTCCCTTTTTGTCTTTGCAAACCAAGTACACTTGAATCGATGCCAAATATTAGTCGTCACTAATCTGACGCAGACTTGCGGTAACATACGAATCGTTCAATCTGTTTGGGAAAAGCAATTTCAGAGTCAGTCAGAATAAATCAAATGTTTACAATTTATTGACCAGGTAAATAGAACAATAATTCAATATCCAATTCATTGAGTGAAATCATCAATCAAGTATAATAACAGAAATTCAGAAATTGAGGAATTCATAGACACATTTACCTGGCAACAAGAACTACACACAGCCATCGTGTGGGAAGTCTACCTACAGACTCCCTGAGCAATGTGTCACGTCTCCTTAAATACCCAGATAATTCAATATGCTTACCAAATGGTGGTGTCTGTCATTATAATTAGATTTTGGTCCCCTATTGAGGGGGTTCCTGTAGATTAACATACAGGAGGTATGGAGGATCTGGGGGAGAGCACACCTTTAAGGGGCACACCATATTTCACATATTTTATAACTTCTTTTAGCTTTTCATTATGGCTGGGAGGATGAGACCAGTTTACCAGGCGCACTGAGAGACTTTAAATGATACCAAACATGTTACACTAGTTACATTATTTGTATACATCAGATATAGACTTTTGTTACATACAGATCTTAGGTGATTCTGAGCTGAATGGGGGAGAGAGGAGAGAATGGGACAGATGTGGAAGGGCAACAATGAGGTGTGAATTTGCAGTCTTCACTCAGTGGGGTGTGGTGCCTCAGGAAGAGTTGCTAATTGCGAGAAAGTTAGTTTGTTGATTTTCTCAAAGATCATACATTTGCTCTTTGCCTTTGAATGCAAACACATTGGCACCCTGCCTTACAATACCAAATCAATTCAGACAGGAACAATCAAAGTCTACCTCAGCAGCTTACATTTCTTCTTTAACCTGTTGATGTGCGCCCCCTTTTTGAGCACAAACCATGAAAATGACATACCTGAACTGAAATGGTTGAACACACACACACACACACAAACAAACACACACGCATTCTCACACACATATACACACACAAACACTCTCTCACACACACAAACACTCTCTCACACACACAAACACGCACGCATTCTCACACACACACATACACTCTCTCAAAACACACACACACAACTCTCTCACACACACACTCTCACTCACACACACACTCTCACACACACAAACACACACAGTCTCACTCACTCACACACACACACACACACACACACACACACACACACACACACACACACACACACACACACACACACTCACTCACTCTTTACCTTTACTATTTAAATGAAATAATTCAAAAAGTTATTATTGCCTTTTGAGGTATTTTGTTTCTGTTCAAAATATGTTTATTACACTTCTCATCATCTGTGCATTACTGAGAGCAGTGAGTGAATTATTATTATTATAATATTTATAAATATACAGAATATATTACCGTTTTTTTACAATCGCTATGACAATGTTTTCAATACTTTTAACAAATTTCCTAAACTCTTAACGCACCAACACACCTACAACACACAATTGGCAAAACATTTAATTTCATGCTCAAAAGCACGCATTAAACTAAACTCCAACACTAATATTCAAAATACACTACCGTTTTTGCCTGTTGCTTGAACACTATAGACCCATGCTTAGACTAAAGTAACACAACTTGAAGCTTTTGTTACCATACCTCAAACACATGTACCCATACCTTAAACAAAAGCGCTGCTTTGCACTCTAGTTGCAATTCTGCAACACACTTACTCCTTTATGCAACACACTTGGTCCTTTATGCAACACACTTGGTCCTGCATACTACACTCTATTTCATACATAAGACACTTCGTTCAAAAATTTAATCTCAGGGTGCCATTTGGAAAACACATGTATCCAAAATACAAAACACATCGGGTAATTGCAACCACTCAAATACGCACCTGAAGGCACTTACTTGCAAAACTGAACACCAATCAGCCAGCTACAAAAAGCCCTCAGTTTAGCCATTTCAAGAACTTTGCAAGCATGGATGGAGGGATAGCAAGAGGCAGAGGAAGAGAAGGAGGAGGAAGAGGAGGAGGACGACGACGACGACGACAAGGTCGAAGAGGCCATGCACGGACCCCTATTTCTGATGACATAAGAGCAACTTTGGTGGACCATGTCATCAACCATGGCCTGACTATGAGGGAAGCTGGGCAGAGAGTCCACCCACATCTAAGCCGCTTCACAGTGGCATCTGTAATACAGTTTTTCTCGATTGTTTACACACATTTTCTGAAAGAATGCCTCATATTCTCAGAACTCTACACACAAATAAAAAAACACACACACAATGGGCAAAACCCCTCAATTCTCCTGCAAAATGAAACTTTACATTCAAAACAATGTTATTTCTTCTCAAAATGGTATTTTGTTTTCAAATGACACACACAAACCATCATATGAATAGACTTTATAAGAACCAGTTGAACACTGATGTGCTCAATGTAAAACACTATGATGAATGAAAAACACTTCTTCTCCATTCATCATAATGACTTGTCATTGTTTTCTATTATTTTTCTTTGTATTTGCTGTAATGTTATGGCGTTGTTTTCTAGGACCATGTTTATGATTTCAGTTTCCTGTTCAGGAGACAGAACACGTTCCCGACCACCTTGTGTTGGTAATCATTCAGTTCTGCCAAACAAATAGTAAAATACTGTAAATACAAAGTAGGTATACATTTCCTAAATACTTGAAACATACTTTACAGGTATTTTTACAGTCCTACAGAACAGTCCACAGGCAATACTGTACTACTGTACTCATTGAGTACTGTATTGATATGAAGTACTGCAATTTTCTAGTGAGAGTAGATTTCTTACCTATTCTCATTTCGGAAAGTCCGGATGATGGATGCTACAGTGTACCTGCTCAGATTTGGCTGTACTCTTTGCCCAGCCTCCCTCATTGTTAGACCATGGTTGACCACATGATCAACCAAAGTGGCTCGGATCTCATCAGAGATTACGGTCCTTGGCCTTCCTCGCCCTCATCCTCGTCCTCTTACTCTCACTCCTCTGGCTCTGCCTCTGTTTCCAATGTTGGCATCCATTGCTCTATTGAATAATTCACCTGTTGCCCTTTTATGCTAAAGCTCTGAATGCTAATTATAAAACTGTGTGACGGGTGTTTGCCCTTGTGATGAGTCAGTGTGCATATTTGAATGGCAGTGTGTTCCTTGTGAAAACAAGATATTTTCTGCATGAAAATTGTGCCAAAAGCAGAGAATTGTGTGTAGTGTTTTGAAAAAAGTGTGTTTTAGAACTGCAATTTGAGTGTAAAGCAGGAATTGTGCTTGTAGTTTAGCAGAATTGGTTCAGGGGGTTGGTGAATGAGTTACATGTTGTGGTCATTGTGTCTCAAGTACCAGAATTTGTGTGTAAACAATTGAGAAAAACTGTAAGAACATTCCGACTAGAAAACAGGTATGTCTTCACCTCTCTACCTTCTACTCTACTCAGATGGTATTTACAGCACTGTACTACAGTATATCACATTACCACATCACATGTACAGGGTATTGCAGGGTGCTAATGCTCCTTTTGCAGCCAAAGTGGTAGTTTTTGTGAAACATACCATGATTCAGGGGCGTCGGACTGGGGGTAAAACCAGTACTGATTACCAGGGCCCCAAGGGGAGAGAGGGCCCTTGAAAAGTCTGGAATGTATTTTACAGTTTTTTCCAATTGCTAACACACAATTTTGCAAACTAGGCTGGTTTTATCAAAATACTTAACACAATTCACAAAACCACACACCCAAACTGCAAAATACCTCATATATCCTGCAAAACGAAGCACCGCAACCGAAACTACACATAGCATTATCAAAATCAAACTTTTGCATGAAATGGCACACACTTCATTCATATTACCAGATTTTTTGTCTAACCAACTACACACTGTGTGCATAATGAAAAGCACTCTCATATTTAGTTTTGCCATAATACTAAAATATTTCAAATTGTAGAAAATTCTTCAGATTGTTCACATGCACAGAAATATTTGCAGATACACACACATATGTTTGAAACATTTATTTTGTATTTTTACAAGTATATTTACATTGGATTCAACAACAATATGCTCTCAAAAAACAGTCAACTGAATAAATATCTAGAGAAAAAAAAAAGAGGCAAGAAAAATAATTAGGCAGCATCTTGCCGCACAGCCGGGTCTGGCCACAACGCCTCGTCCACATCACAGGCAATATCTTCCCTTGCCAGACATCGAGGGAAGAAGCGCCTTGAGTGCCTTATCCATCCCTGAATTGCACCCACATCAATCTCATCACATGCCTCTTCCATAGCCTGTACAAGAGGCATGCGCACAAAGGGCTGCCGGTCGAATACCTTCCACCGCCATGCCGAAAAGTACTCTTCTATGGGGTTCAGAAATGGTGAGTATGGTGGGAGGTATTGCACGAGAAATGTTGGGTGGTCAGCAAACCAGTTTTGGACTGGGGCTGCACGATGAAAGCTCACGTTGTCCCATACTACAATGTACCAGTTTCTTTGATGGTCTGCATCATTCATACGCTCTGGTGGTATGAGAATGTTGTGAAGTCTGTCCAGAAATGTGAGAATATGGGCTGTGTTGTATGGTCCAAATTTGGCATGACGGTGGATGACACAATGCATACTGGAGATGGCAGCGCACATTGTGATGTTCCCACCACGTTGGCCAGGAACATCTATATTGGCTCTGTGGCCAATGACGTTTCTCCCCCTTATTCTGGTCTTTGCTAGGTTGAACCCAGCCTCATCTATAAAGATGAACTCATGTGGGATTGCATGAGCATCCATTTCCAGTACTCCCTGAAAACAAAGAACAAAAATCAGTCAATATGATGTTATCCAGTACACTGGGAAACAATGTTGCGTGTAGTGTACTGCAGTCAATATAGTACTTAAATCCACATATACTTCCTGATTGAAGTGCTAACAATTAACCATTGAGGTGTTTGGCCAGGTGGCACATGTAATTAGCCAATTAGCTCATGTAGTGTTATTTTGAATGGCAGTGTTTTGAAATGGCAAACATGTGACATTATGTCAGATTGTTGTGTCTTATGCAGAGAACTGTTTTCAGTGCATGTAAAAAGTGCCATTTTGAATTGCAAAATGTGTGTAAAGAAGAAAATGTGTTTAGACTTTTGGAGACTTGAGAAGAGGTTTTGCTCTCTGTGTGTCAGTTTAAATAACTGTGCTGTGCATGTCATTTTAGTGTGTTAGCAATTGGAAAAAACTGTATTTGGAACATGGGGGCCCATCAGGACTGCCTATACATAGGGCCCGGGATCTTGTGCTACGCCCCTGCCATGATTACTTACAGTATATTGAGATGTTTCAGTACAGTGGATGATACAGAATATACAGTAAAGTAATGTAAGAAAAAGAAGCAAACCGATGACAATTTGTGGTTGTATTTCTCTAGAATGACTAGAAGACCTTCTGGGGGAGGACACCAACGCATGTTCACACAACAGCAGGAACTTGCCGTTGTGGACCTAGTGAGGGCAGACAATGCCATCCGTCTCCACCAGCTACGACAGAAAATACTTGCAGACAGGCATGTGTTCAACAACATAAACCATGTGAGCATCACCACCATCAGACGCATCTTGGGAAAACACAACATCACCATGAAGCAGCTCTACAGGGTCCCATTTGAGAGGAACAGTGTCAGGGTCAAAGGACTTTGAGCTGAATATGTACGGGTAAGTGTAACTGTCCTTTACATTTACAATACAGTATTGGTGAAATCCAGTAGCAGCTGAATATGTACCATATCAGTACCACATGGATCCATTCGGAGAGCTACACAGGTACCTTTGTGATGGGGTGAGGGTTCTGTATGTGTAGCACTGTAGTGCAGTAATATGTTTTTTTTTTTGTTACAGAGAATCTTGGTCATGATGGAGCAGCACAGCCTCATGAATTCATTTTCATTGATGAAGCTGGATTCAACCTGAGCAAAACAAGACGACGGGGTCGTAATGTAATTGGCCAAAGGGCAATTGTGCACGTCCCGGGGCAGCGCGGGTCAAATATCACTTTGTGTGCCGCCATAAGCCTTCGAGGGCTTCTGCGTTATCATGCAAAACTAGGTCCATACAATAGCCAACATATACTCACATTTCTAGATGCTCTCCATAATATAGTTGAAAATAACAGACCAGATCAGCCCAGGTTTGTGGTGGTATGGGATAATGTCAGTTTCCCTCGGGCTGCTCTGGTCCAGGCCTGGTTCACCAACCACAGTCAATTTGAAGTGGTATACTTGCCCCCTTACTCACCATTTTTAAACCCTATAGAGGAATTATTTTCAGCTTGGAGATGGCATGTATATGACCGCCAACCACATGCCCGCATGCCTCTTCTGCAGGCAATGGAACAGGCCTGCGGCGACATTCAGGTGACAGCAATCCATGGATGGTTTCGACATGCAAGGGGATATTTTCCCCGGTGCCTAGCGGGAGAAGACATTGCTTGCGAAGTCGATGAGGTCCTGTGGCCAGACCCCAACAGACGGCGGGATCCATGAGCCCACGTATGCACAATTGCCATGATTTTCTGTGTTTACAGTATAGTGTTTTTTCTATTATCATAATTTTTTTTTTTGCTTTATCCTAATTCATGTTACTGCAATGTACAATATTGAGTAGGCCTATTTGCTTTTTTGATGTTTGAAAATGTGCCTCCTGAAAATATGCCTTCTGAATAAACAGTGAAAATCAAAGACTGCAGTGTTTTATATAAAGTAGACTAGTGTGATCACCCTGATCTGAAAGTGTATGCATATGATGCAAGTATGTGTCATTTTGTCATCAGAGTTACATTTTGACAAAGGAATGTTAGGTTTTGATAGCAGAGTTTAGGTTTTGATAGTAGAGTTTCAGTTTGACACAGATGTGAATGGTATATTTCCCAATGTTGTGTCATGTTTACTTGTGTGTAGAGTTTTGGCACAATGAGCGAAGTTTTGCAAAATGTGTTCAAGCAACGGGCAAAAACTGTAATACACTTGCAACAATACAATATGTCTACCAAAACACTGCAAACATGTCTCAAAATCAAATTATTTTTCAAAACTCTAACATATGTTCTCGTCCAACAGGAAGATTTAATCAATCGTAGCACAATGTCATAAAAACACTAACATCAGATGGAATTATAGAAACTGCATTATTTTATATGTGTCAGGTCTTATACAACAGACAGTATATTGTATTGATCATAGATTGTGTTTTGCACTGCAGTTTCTTTTGAAGCCTCTCTACATTTTTGTTTTGTTGGGTTTAGGTCTTTTGCTGCAGAAATTCAATAAAAAAAGACCCATCTCAGAGTGCTTTATAGAATGTACGGTTAATGAAAAAATGAAGACAGAGACAGAATTGCTGCAATAAAGACTTTATTTGAAAAAGGACATTACTGCAAGATAACAAAAATATGCAATATAGCTGCCATTTATTATGTGAAAATACAAAATATACAAACAGAAAAAGCACCAGAAGAAGAAAAAAAAAAAGAAGAAGAAGAAAAAAAAAAAAAAGAGTCATCTTCTAATCTGCCCGGTCTTCTGCATTTGGCCACATGTTCTCATCCACATCACACCTGATATCTTCTCTGGCAAGGTATCGTGGGAAAAATATTTTGGCATGCCTTATCCACCCCTGGGAGTGTTCAGCTGTGATGTCTTGGCATGCAGTATCCATTGCATCTAGGAGGGACATTTGGTCCTGTGGATGATGGTCAAAAAACTTCCATCTCCAGGATGAGAAAAACTCCTCAATGAGGTTGAGGAAAGGGGAGTAAGGAGCAAGGAAAAGGGACATCATCCTAGGATGGGCGTCAAACCATGCTGTGACTGCACGGGAATGGTGGAATGCCACATTGTCCCATGTGATCACATATATTGGCAAGTGGTCTCTCACCTGTCCCCTTTCTACCTCTGGCACAAGTCTTTCATGCAGGTCTTCTAAAAACAGGAGAAGCCGGTTGGTGTTGTAGGGGCCAATCTCACATTTATGCAGGAGTGCACCATCGTTGGAGATTGTGGCGCACATGGTGATGTTGGCTCCTCTCTGGCCCGGCACAGTAACTGTGGCCCTTTTGCCAGTTATGTTTCTTCCGCGCCAACGCCTTTTCGCTAAGTTAAAGCCAGCCTCATCCACATAGATCATTACATGTGGGACATGATTGGCCTCCAACTCCATTACTCTCTGAAAGTAATCAGACACAGTGTATGTAAATGCTTTGCTGTATATCTACTGTATGTCCTAATGTACTCCAAGTTTATAGAGTAGTTTACTGCAAAACACACAATGTATAGTACAGTAATGACTGTATTGCCTAACCTTACCTGGACATATTGGTGACGGAGTTCTTTGATGCGCTCACCATTCCTTTCAAAAGGAACTTTGTATAATTGTTTCATTTGGACTCTGTGTTTAGCTAGAGTCCGAGAAATGGATGTTGTGCTGATTGCTGCAATGTTCCTAAAGACAAGGTTGTCCTCTACAACTCTGGACTGAATGTCCTTCAGTTTTATTTCATTGTCAGCAATCACCATGTTGACAATAGCAAGTTCATGTTCTTCATTCAGGAGCTTTCCTCTGCCCCTGAGGGAGGTAGACGTTGAATCCTTAGAGGGACAAAATACAGTGACATATTAGAGACCGGAGGTACACAGTCACTGTAATACATGGTAATATTATTTACACTTTGCAGTAGGAGAAGCAATATCCTTCCTGTTGGTTTCTCTAAAAATCAGAACAATTGATGCCACCGTGTCCCGGCTGAGATTTGGCTGTGCTCGTTCACCAGTCTCTCTGTATGATAGCCCGTGGTTTATGACATGGTCTATTATAGTAGCTCTTATTTCATTAGTTACCCTAGCTCTGGCCCTTCTTTGAGCTCCACCATGCATTCTAACTCCTCTCCCTCGCCCCACTCCTCTCCCTTGCCCTTGTCCCACTCCTCTCCCTTGCCCTTGTCCCACTCCTCTCCCTTGCCCTTGTCCTTGTCCCACTCCTCTCCCTTGCCCTTGTCCCACTCCTCTCCCTTGCCCTTGCCCTTGTCCCACTCCTCTCCCTTGTCCCACTCCTCTCCCTTTCCCTTGCCCTTTTCCCACTCCTCTTCCTTGCCCTTGTCCCACTCCTCTCCCTTGCCCTTGTCCCACTCCTCTTCCTTGCCCTTGTCCCACTCCTCTCCCTTGCCCTTGTCCCACTCCTCTCCCTTGCCCTTTTCCCACTCCTCTCCCTTGCCCTTGTCCCACTCCTCTCCCTTGCCCTTGTCCCACTCCTCTCCCTTGCCCTTGCCCTTGTCCCACTCCTCTCCCTTGTCCCACTCCTCTCCCTTTCCCTTGCCCTTGTCCCACTCCTCTCCCTTGCCCTTGTCCCACTCCTCTCCCTTGCCCTTGCCCTTGTCCCACTCCTCTCCCTTGTCCCACTCCTCTCCCTTTCCCTTGCCCTTTTCCCACTCCTCTTCCTTGCCCTTGTCCCACTCCTCTCCCTTTCCCTTGCTCTTGTCCCACTCCTCTCCCTTTCCCTTGCCCTTGTCCCACTCCTCTCCCTTGTCCTGGTATACATATTCCAGACATTTTTCTTTCTTTCTTTTGTTGCTCTATATTGTTCCCTTTCCACAAAACATCAGCCCAAAAGGTCCTCTTTTACATTATACCATATGGTCATGCGATTGAAAGAACCTCAACACCTGAGTGTGTTTCCTAGATGGGAATCATCTGTGATTTATATATTTGCATAATTCAATCAGCTGTTTCTCAGTAACAATAGAATAAAATACAGGGGATATATTTGTGTTTCAATTCACAATATAAACAGCTGTTTACCTTGACTTTAGCCTGTAAGGTTAGGTTTAGAACATGGTGTTATCTGTCATACAGTGTTAAAGCATTGGTACATTTGGCAATAAAAATCCATTGTTTTGGTCTTGTTTGAGCTTGGGTGTAAAAGAAGTTCAAGCATTTTAAATTTGTGTTAATTATATCCATTTTGTGTTAAAGCAACAAGAAATGTGTTAATAGTATAGCTTACACAGACAGATGTAGTGCTAACTGTGTTAAGAGTTTTGGAAAATTGTTAAAAGTATTGAAAAATCTATCATGGCAATTGTAAAAAAAATTATGATAATTAATATCATGCAGAAATATTTGATTTCTCTATTTCTTAATTAAATGAACTTATTTTCATGTAAAAATAAATGAAATGAATGGTAAAAGAAGTCACTTATGGCATGTAATATTATGCAACAATCTAGGATGATCATTCGTCCACATGTTTTGGACCTGAACAAAGCAAACAAATATTTGTAGAACAACATCTGTATGTGACCTGTAAATCTGGCACTTGCATGTCCGCCCAGGTGAGAGAAGAAACAAGCCCTGAGTAGTTATTCACATATTATCCACACTAAATATTATGTGACAAGAACAACTAATGTCAGCTCAAGGAGTGTCATAAAAATGTGATCTTTAGGGAAGTAAGCTACACCTGTCCACAGCAGGACTGAAAAGTGTGAAGTATAGTATACAAATATTTTTTTAATATTTAGTCTTTTGTTTTTATGGCCACTATTAACTGTATTACTGTTACTATTAATTAAAAGTATTAAATACATTTAATATATTTAATTAAACACATTAAATGTATTTAATTAATACATTAGTTTTCTTCAATTGCTTAAGCACAATTTTGAAAACAGGGCCCGGTTTTTCAATCCATATGGGTGGATCTGGCCACAGGGCCTTGTCAATATCACAGGCTATATTTTCATTTGCCAGGCAACGTGGGAAGAATCTTTTGGAGTGACGAATCCACCCTTGTATGGATGCTGTTCAATTTGATCAGATGCTTCCTCCATAGCTTGAATGAGGGTCGTCTGGACATAGGGCTGAAGATCACAAACCTTCCACCGCCATGCTGAGAAGAACTGGTCGATGGGGTTTAGGAAGGGGGAGTATGGTGGAAGGTATTGAACTGTAAATTGAGGGTGTTGATGAAACCAGTTTTGGAGCAGAGCAGAACTGACACGATCTGGGTAATCAGGAGAAGGGAGATGGCAGAAGCGGATCCAAACGCAGTTTATTCATACATGTACACAGATGAAAAAGCACGGGAACAAAAGAAACGTCCTCGAGGGGAAAAGTGCCTTCAAAAACACAGTTACTCACGGGTGAACACAAGTTGACAAACATCCACGAAGGGGAACGAACACGAATTAACATCAGGGAGCAAGAACAGCAAACCATGAAACGATCCATACACAAACAACGACTGACAGCGACTGAACAAATAGACAGGGTTTAAATACATGGACATGGGAAAACAGGGGCCAATGAACAGACAGAACTCAAACAAGATGACAGGGTAATAAACAGAAACCAATGGCAAACTAACGAGGGACAGGTGAAAGCAATGACGGAAAACACGAACACTAACAAAGAGACTATGGCGTTACATAAGGGACAAAAGTGAAAACTAAGGAATACCAAAAGTGACAAAAGTGAAAAACAAAGGGCAACAGTGAAACAAGACAAGGTAATAAAAGAAACTACAAAGGACTACAAAAATCAAAACAGGAAACAGGAGCTAAACTAAGCTTCAACATAAAAGCACAAAACAAAAGACAACAGAGAACATGACAGAACGATGGAAAGCTACATTGTCCCAGACGACAGTGTATTGCATCTGGTCCCTATGGTTTGCTGCTGTGATAATATTGTGTAATCTGTCTAAAAATGTAAGAATGAGGTCAGTGTTGTAAGGACCAAGTTGGCATGGCAGTGGAGGACCCCATTCTGTGTAATGGCAGCATGTTGCCCTGGTACATTGACAATAGCTCTGTGGCCAATGATGTTTCTTCCCATTCGTCTCACTGTTGTCAGGTTAAATCCAGCCTCATCAATGTAAACTCATGCGGGACTTCCTCCGCATCCATTTGCAAAACTCTCTGAAATATAGCAAAAGATAACATTGTGTAGATCAATTTACTGTAGGTCTGCTATACAGTAAAATGACATGTACAGTAAAAAGGTTATGCGTGCAGCACACAATACTACAGTCAGTGAACAAAACGTACCACCACATATTCACGCCGCAGGACTTTCACCCTGTCTGAATTTCTTTCAAATGGCACTTTATACAGTTGTTTCATCAGAACTTGATGTTTTTTAAGGATACGGGCTATTGTTGACAGAGAGACCTGTTGGACATTATTGAAAATTGGGTGATCATTGACAATATGGGCTTGAATTTCTGTAAGTCTGATTGCATTATTGGCCAAAACAATGAGACAGAAAATCCATAGCTTACTGCACGAGAACACCAAGGAGGAAGGGGCCCCATATTCACACAGGAGGCCCCTTCCTCCTTGGTGTTCTCGTGCAGTAAGATATGGATTTTCTGTTGACAGAAGATACGTTTCTCACCTGTGCTCTTGATGAAATGTCCGAACTATTGATGCCACCGTGTACCTACTTAGGTTAGGCTGTACTCTCAGTCCAGACTCCCTCAGTGTTAGTCCGTGCTTTATTACATGGTCCACAATTGTAGCACGAATTTCATTACACAGATTTGGTTGTCTTCTTTGTGCATGTCCTACCCCTCCTCCAGGTCTTCCTCCACCTTGTTCTTTCAGAATTACCCCTCTCATCCTCACTAAACCTGATTGGTGTTCTACAATTAAGCACCAGTGTGTGTGCACACCTGGTGGCTGTGTTTAACCAATTGGTTCATGGGTGTGTTCATTTGAAAGCCTTTGCTTTGAAATTGCAAGGAAATGACATCATGATACATTTCTGCGTCAAATGCATACAGGTGTTTTTAGTGTTTTGCAAATCACCGTGTGTAATATTTTGCAAAAAGTGTGAAGCTGACAATGTGCTTACAGTTGTGCAAATCTAGGCCGGTGTTTTGCTCCTTGAGTGTAAGGTTTGGCTAATTGTGGGAAGGTTTTAATTTGAGTGTGTAAGCAATTGAAAAAAACTGTAATATAAAATGTGTTCATTTCATATAATTAAATGGTTAAAAAAAAATAATTAAGTCTAAATTCACTAAGAATGCATGGCTGCAACTGAATTATGCAAATCACAGTCTGTCTTATAGAATCATGTACTATACTTAAATTTTTGCTAAATGATTTTTATGTGGCTCGTTGCATGTATCGCAGTGAAGTGAACACTAGAGGTGTTACAACAACAATGACTCTTATTCACTTTCACACAAATCAAAAGTAAAATGGCAGATTATCAGTTCGGACAATGCGATCTTATGACAACTGATGTATGACTTGCATGATGATGGATTTTAACATTTACACAATGTAACCAACTACATTTACAAGCTTGTTCGAGTGCAATCAAATTGCACAGTAGCTCAACGGATAGAATGTTGCACTTGTGATGTAAAGGAGTGGGCAGGGCTGGACTTGTAATCTGGCATACCGGGCATTTTCCCGGTGGTCTGACGCACTTTTGGGCTGACCAGGGGTGGAATGTCCATTGGGAGAACCGTGCGGGCCGGTTGTGCGTCCGCAAAATGTGGCGAATGGGCCACAATAAGCAACAATGTGTCAATGTACTTTTTAAGTCCTCGTGGTCGCATAGTGTTTCGCCTCAATCCGGGTGGGGGAGGACGAATCTCAGCTCAACCCGCGCATCTTATCACGTGGCTTGTTGATCACGTTGCCGCGGAGACATAGCATGTGTGGAGGCTTCACGACATCCATCGCGGCATCCAAACACAACTCACCACGTGCCCCACTGAGAACAAACCACATTATAGCGACCACGGGGAGGTTACCCCATGTGTCTGTACCTTCCCTAGCAACCGGCCAATTTGGTTGCTTAGGAGACCTGACTGCAGTCACTCAGCACGCCCTGGATTCGAACTAGCGAGCCACCAAGTCTCCCCCAGTTCTCTTCTTTTGATGTACTTTCCGTGGGCAGTTATAACTAGAGCTTGGTATTGAGTTTGATACATTTTAGGCACCGACCGTATTGCCCCTAAACAATCGAGTATCAAAAAATATCTTGTCGTTCGGTACCAAATTTCGATACCTAAGGATTTCATCTCGTCAACGTCAGTGATAAGCATGTAGCATACTAGATGTGCCCAAATCTAAAAGTGCTGGTGATTGGCTGTGTTTAGGCATCAAGGAAAAACACTAGTTTACGCCGGTTATGCCCAGAGACACGGCTCACACGTGAGGCTGTAGTGTGTATGTGTCTCAACCCTCATAGATGTAAAAGATGTGGAAAAGATCAAAAGTGTGGCTACATTTAACCAGGCTTGATGCCAACAGATAATTGCTGCCAAGACCGGCAACACGACAAATCTGATGAAGCACTTGACAGTGCACGGAATAAACTTAAGAGCAGAAAGTTGCTCCGTCTTCGACTGCAAGAAGACAGAGCCGGTGCAGTCATCCTCTCAGCGTCCTCCTGCCACAGAGCTTCCTTCAAAACTACTGATGACTGCAGTGGCGCTATGACTGGGACTCCGACAGGTAGGTTAACGTTTAGCAAACCAACCAACAAACAAAATAGACTAACTTGTAGAGGTACATGCTTGTTTCTGTGCGCGGTGACATAGTCCTATAAACTGGGACCTAAATAACGTTAGATATTGTTTGGATGTATGGCTATAGATAGCTAGCTAGCTAAATCGATGCTAAAAATGCTTTAAGGTTGACAGTAACTGATCAAGTTTAACTCACATTAAACTAGTTATCTTGTTAAACCGTACTTATCCTTAGGGTCAGCTAAATTAACAGTTTAGCTTTATTGTTTTTTTTTCCTCTTCACATTAATGTTATAACCTCTGCTCCTGCCGACCCTGGCATGAGGAGACCAGAAGGCTCAGGAGATGAGTCTTTGAGTCTGTAAAACAAGTCAACAAACTAAAAAATAAAACCAAAGTTTTTTTGAGATAATGTTTGTAATCTTGTTAAAATAGATTTAATAAAATTGGTTAATCGTTTAGGAATGGGTATCGAAGTCCAGGTATCGGTATCTACCATACCCATAACGTTAACCAGCCCTAGTTATAACACAACATTAATTGTACCAATTAATTGTGGTACTGGGTTAAACTGGATTACGGGTGGTTTCGATCAAGTACTGTGTGCTAAAGTTGCACAAACGTGTAGTGAACTGAGCATTCTCCACTGTGACACACCCTCAGTCTCCATCTTGTCTGTTTATGTTTGGTTTCTCATGACTTGGACACCTGTGTATTTGCACACATTTACCTGCTCTGCTTTCCCGTGTACATGTTTTTCATTGAATACAAAACAAAGTTTGTGAAAATTATGAATGTGATAGAGTGTTGGAATTACATCTTTAATTATTATTAATCATGAATTGTGTTAAAATAGAGAAAGATGAGTGAGCGGTAATTGTTGGTATTAATTAATAATGGACAGAGATTGCTGATCTGAGAGGTTATAAGCTCCGAAAATGTACAAACTCTCCACGAAACGAAAGCTATATACACACAGTTGCAGATTAGATCTGTCTGAATCCATACAGAAAAATAATAATAATAATAATAAGTTCCCCGTCTGTCACTCACTTTGATGTTGTGTCGAAGAAGCGCCACTAGGCTTCTCTCTTGAGCGGCGAATATGCCTCTGATCTATGAAAAAAGGCCAATTGGAATTAGGCAGACAGTATTTGCATACCCCGCCCCCAGACATACGGGCATAAAAGCGGGCAAATACGTCGAGTTCATTCAGAAATTTTCTTCAGAGCCGATGGTTGTGTATGCAGTCAGCTGCGAGTTACACACCCGTTCCTGTTCCTCTGACTCTGCCTGCTGTTGGATCTATGGCGCACTTCTGTGGCTTTCTCCTTCTCTGCACGGCAGTGCGGTTTGCCCCTGGGTGCTTCGACAGCGCATTTAAAAGAGTTATTTTCTCTAAAAGAGCAAATACACAGCTGCCGTTGAACGTCCTTTTCAGGACGCGTCTTTTTAAAGACGCGTTTCCGCCTCAGTTGATGCGGTTGATTTCTCCCCACCTCTGACGGTCATAAAAGATGCCTTGCGTGCCTGGGCTGCGATTACACGCAGGCGGCGTGGAGGTGATGGAGGCGATTTGGGGATAATGATGGGTGGCGGATAAATCCCCTTGAACCACCCGCCTTGCTTCCGTCCGAGCTCAGGATGACTGCTTCGTTACAGCGGCGTCTGATGCTCATGACTCATCTTGGCCGCCACCTTCGGGTCTGCTCGCCCAGTCTGAGCCTGACGCACAGATGTCCGCTATGCTTTCCCGGGTACCGCGAGCGCAGGCTGAACCGGAAAACCCCAACCCCCCCTCACGGCTACTTGATTAGTTCCGCGCGCTTCCGCCCTGCATGCCATGGCCCTTCCTGCAATCAGTACCAGGCCAAAGCACTTCAAAACTTGCACTTGGGCAGTCCTGTTCTTGATGTGCTGCAGGAACTGCGTTCAATGACCCAGGGCCACGAAGGTCAGAAGTGCCAGCACTCGATCGGGCGATGGCCACCCTTGTGGTCCAGAAACGTAATCTATGGACTGGACCTGGTCGAAATACGGCAGGTAGACTAAGCATGCTTTCTCGAACACCCCTGTCTCCCAGCTCCGTCAATTTGGCGGCACCATTGACGACTCCGCCCAGCAGTCCTCAGTGGTGAAGAAGCAGATGGAGGCACCCTGCCCTGCAGCAAACCTGCTGCCAGGGGCCATGCCCCTCCTCAGTCACAAACTTTGTATATGTTTGATGAATAAAGTAATTCTGATATTACTGATGTTGATGTAACAACATGGTGAACTCCAATATTAACAATAAAGTAGAGTGCAATTTCATTATTTTGTTTCTCAATATATTAGATAATTTTTTCTCACCGCAACTCATAATAAAGTCTGAAAAGTGATGATGAAGATTTTCTTTTTTGTTTATTTGTCTCCAGCCTTCCAGTAAAGGTAAAATGTAGACATTTAAATTAACTTTAAATTTAATTTCTTCAGCACATTATTGTTAAAACATTATTAATATATTGTATATACTGTATATAAACACACACATATAAATATTGTATATACTGTATATAAACACACACACACACACACATATAAATATTGTATATACTGTATATAAACACACACATATAAATATTGTATAAATGACATGTATGATTGAGTGATACTCCGAATGACCTACTTTATAGAAATGCTGATTAAATCAGTGTTCACATCCCTACCCCACTTAAATATATTAATATGTAAATAATCCCATATAAGTAGAGATTATGTGTAAATATATACTTTATGAGTAATACAATAATGTGTGAATACAGTAAGGAGAGTACTCTTATCATTATAATACAACATTAATTAATGCAAAAACTGCTCATGGTACAATGAAGATATCAGATGGCAATACCATTGTATTTTATTGCCATGTGTAAAGGGGTGAAGGGAAAGGAGGAGGCGAGAACCGGCTTGAGAATAAAAATTATATTTTAATGAAGAACTGAAACCAAAAAGACAAAAATACACACACACAGGTGTCGGACAGCTTAAATGAAAAAAGATTAAATCAACGAATAATCAGTAATAAACATCCTGAGTGCCCATCCTCTATATCAGCTGTCTTGGTTCCAGAAGTATTTTTCTCACTTGTTTCCATAGGGATTTAATACAATTCTTCATTAAAGAGCTCATGAGCCAAACCAACCATGAATTGGTGGATCTCTCTTTAGGATTATGGGTAGTGTAGTTCTTCACCAGGAACTCTGAAACTAAATATGATTTAAAAAAAATAAGTACAAATAATATAGACTGATGGCTTCAACAGGAGCATATACCCTCGATGAACCACCTCAAAGCTCACAGTAGGACTGTTTTTAAAGGTTTAAAAATTAGCATTAAAATTTATTTGCCTGTGGAAAAAATAAATGGGATGAATATCATAAAATTAGCCCCTCTTTTAGACAAAACTCCTCACATATGGATGTCAGTTTGATTGACAGAGCAAATGACCATTGGAGCTGAATTAATCCCATTTTTGTTGGGATGAGGGTTAAAATATGGACGGATCGCTTCATTAAAGCTGCACTTAGTGAACGTGTAAATATGCACCAAAGCCTCCATATCGTAGAAGGAGACCAGAGTCTCCTCACAGTCCACAAACACTCCAATCTTTTGGGGATTGCTGGAGAGCTGCAGCTGCACTGGAGGATCTTCAAAAGCTCCATACATGCCTTGACCACAGAGCACGATGGCCCAGTAACCCTCGTTGGGTTTGTAGGAGATTTGACCCTTCCGCTTAGCACCTTCTCTCACCACGCCCAGTTCCCAGCCTGCCTTCTGCCCCACCTCCACGATCCAGAATGCTCTTCCAGACATGATCTGAGGAGTTCCCAGGACCCCCCCGACCAGATCAAACTGCTTGGGACTTCCTGGGCTCGCCTGAGTTTTTCCAGAATCCCTCACTGTTTTGCAGTCTGGAGACACCTCCAAGGATGGATGTGCCGTTTCTGCATCCAGAAGCAAGTCAACTGAGAGAAAAGAAGCATATCAGTTATGAGATGTTCTTGGAAATCTAATTCCAAGAATTTAAGCGTTAGCCTTTAGATCAAAATATTAAGACCAATTCTGTCCAAACTTTTAACTTTTGGTAGTGTATATGTTCTTCCTAAACTTACTTGAAAACTTCTGGATTCTTTGAATTTCTGTAAAGAAAAAAAATTTGAAATTAATAAACAAATCATGGTGACAGTCCTTTACAATTCTATTGATGGTAATACCATGGTATTTCTCGTAAGAGTAGTCGATAAACGATTCAATTCATCACAACTTTGAGACAGCAAAGATGATCTCTCACCAACAGAGCAAAGTTTCTCCAGCTTCGACTCAATCTGAGCCAACATAGCTGCCTTTAAATTTCTCATTGTGCCGAAGTTTAGCTCAGTGTCCATGGAAACTGTCCAGTCATCTTTGAATTCATCTGGCACACACGGGTAAGACTGAGAGAGGAACAAAACCATGGCAATGTTACATTTAAAAGAATACTTAAGGGGAATTTTCATTCCTTTAAAATGTCAAGATTTTGTTGTCTAATTGTTTGTTACTTCTCACATTAATTATATAGTATGTAACAACCCAAAATATTGGATTGCCTTTATACTTTGATTGTTTGCTGACCTGGAGGAAGAGGATGTCATCTTCCTCATTCTTAGTGTCATTCAAAACAGCGATGGCCTCATTATACTTGAGGATATCTTTTTGAATCTGCTGTGTCTTCTCCTCCATCTCCTTCTCCAAACACCTACTTCCATCCTCCAGAGGACCCAGCAACACCTCTTCTGCCCTCCTTACGGCTTCCATCACTGCAGCAAACACCTCCTTTATCTCCTGCTGTTCTCTCTCTATCATAGCCTGATGAAGGGATGATTTTCTGTTTATGTATGTTTTTCTTTTTGTATAACCTTGTCTCTTAACCAGGTCAGGATTTATGAGGGTTCCTAGGCTGGACTAATTGTTGGGGCCCTTACCGACACCATCAGATATCGTGCTACCATTTCAGAGAGAAATATTATATATTTTTTTTATACTCTGCACCTTGCTATTCGATATACATGCATGCATACATACATGATACAATAGCATACCTCTATATAATTATTAGGGGGAAAAAGTAACTGTATTTAGAGTTGTGCCATTGTCACTCAATCAACTGCCATTGAGATGAATCTAACTCCTTGGGTCAGGGGCGGATCTACCGGAGTTGCATCGGGTGGCAAATGCCACCCTAAGAAAAAGCATTGCCACCCAAGTATCCAAATGTATTAAATACAAATATAAGTATATTATAGTTGATGTTGACAATGTGTTGGGGTTTATTCATGTCAAACTACCTAAACTCTCACCGAATGCACAAATGACTACAGGCCCATAGCGTGATTAATTACAGCAGCGACCAATCCTGTGATTGTTGACAGCAGCTGCAGCGGCCAATCACAGCATCGACCATTCGCCTACCTACTATTGCAGCGCATTTACAGTGTTTGGGATCTCGTGGTTTGATGAGCTTCCTCAACAACAATGACCACATGGACAAATAAATGGAAAAAAGAGGTAAAAGATGAATTTCTTAGATACATTGCTGACAGTTATGGGTTGAGATGGGAGAGACGTGTCCTCACCACTTTTTGAAATAGCTTTCATCAGGTATGTGTATAATCCAGACGAAACACAAGATATATATAAGGTACATAAGGCATTACTCCAGATTGCTGGTTCTATATGTGAAGCTTAGTAACATTTAGAATTTGTAGATGAGCTTAATAGACAATGTCTTGGTGCTCTGGAGATATACATTTTGTTCCTTATTTTTTATTATGCCAAAAATTATTATATTTTTTTAGTGTTGCAAAATGGTTACTATGTGGTTCCTGTGGAAATGCAGTTGTAAAGCAAATTTGTAATAAGATAGTGACTCCAATTATTGATTTGTTAAAATGAAGCTTGGCACCTTAATCTACCAGAAAATCTACACATGGGTGCTTGCTTTGGTGTTGCCACCCCTCATAGTCTCCATAAAATAATGCCTATGATCTGCCCCTGCCTTGGGTTAGTATCTAGGTGTGTCCTGTTTATCTATAAGTATAGTATTGTAAAGTATTTGCTCTGCTGTGTTTGCATCCTGTCTTTGTGTAGTGTTGTTTGCTGTATGCCATTGTACTATGTGAAAGTCAAACTTGTTAATGTTTGTATTATGAATATTAAATTATGGAACTATTCATTTGGATGATTAGACTTTGAAAACTATATTAAACGGGCACTTGTGTTCTCTTTATCCACTCACTTTACAAGCCTTTGTCTATTATGTTTTGAACGAAATAGAGTACAACAATGCCGGTTCACTTTTTTAGCCGGCTAATGGGGGTTTTTCCCCCATTCATTTTGATTTCATAAAATCCTTCACAAAAGAGTTCCGAGATCAATTACAACATTACAAACTGTGATTTAAAACAAAAAAGTGTTGGAAAATCGGACAAAAAGACAAAGGTACAAGACTGTACTTAACGTCTTTCATCACATTAAGGACTGTGAATGACGTAATCGATTTAAAAACAATGTACACATATAAAACTATTCATTTGAAGTTGTTGATTAGTTGATTAAGTTTATTATTAATTATTAAGTTTATTGCAAACTAATCAGATACAAATATAAGTAGTTTGAGAGTGTAGGGAAGGCGACTCGATTGCATCATTCACAGTGCTTCATGGGAGTGGGCGGAGCTGCAGAGCTCTTTTGGCCAGATGTGTATGATTTAGTTTCTTCAGCAGAACACAAATTAGTGTTCCTATTATTAGGGGTCAAGACCCGAAGGAGCGAAAGACCCCTATTTTTTTCATTAGCGTTCCTATTATTAGGGGTCAAGACCCGAAGGAGCGAAAGACCCCTTTTTTTTTCATTAGCGTTCCTATGATTAGGGGTCAAGACCCGAAGGAGCGAAAGAAGGAGCGAAAAGGAGCGAAGCCACATTGTGGTCAAAAATAATATAGCTATTTCTAAAAATGCTAATAGCTATTGACTCCTTTTGCCTAATGTCATGAGACTGATCTTGATAGATTCCGTGGCTCATGCCGAGAACAATGATACCAATTATGTAATGATCGAGCAAACTTCCTGTCCTCCATATGTAAATGTTTTGAAAATGTACTTTTTCGAACTCCTCCTAGACTGTTTGTCCGATTTGCACGAAAATTGGCCTGCATCATCTAGAGGCACTCATGAGAAAAACTTATTCACAGAATTTTGATAAACCATACCACTTTTGAACTGCACTTCAACGAATTTGACAAAGAACGCGCAACATGGACCATCAGGCTGTATCTCCACAACGCTTAGAGGGATTGGGATGAAACTTGGTACGTGTCAACAGCATTAGGCCCTGAGGTTAACTGCAACATTTTGGCGCACTGCCCCCTACTGGTCAGGAGATAGCAAAAACATTTTTTTGGCTTATAACTTTTGAACACTTTTGGTGAAAAAAAGCATAAAATCAAAGAAAATAAATGGTCAAACAGAAAAAAGCTTGCCCTAGTAAAAAAATTATAATTCTAATCAAATGATGAGTCAAACCAAATCTGTTAAAAACAAATGGTGTGATGAATGACATTTCTTCTGGTTCATTCATCACACTGTAAATAGAAGTTTAAATCAAACACTGATATATATAATACCTGAGAGTTTGTGGCCATTTCCTGAAGTTCCCCAAGTTTTTCTCTCCTGTAACTGATCATCTTTCCCAATTGTTCAATGGTATTTTCCTGTACTGCCTGTAGAAAAACACAAACACACACATACAGTACACAATTACAAACACACACCATGAGTACAATAAATTCAAAACAAGATCTAAAAAAAAATTCTGAATTAAAGTGAATCTTTTTAATCTGTAGAGAAATTTGTACTATAGAAAAGAAGGCAAATATACAGTATATAAAAGGACTATGTGTTTTACATAGTTAGAAAAATGTCCTTCTAAAGGTACAAATGTCCACCAAAATCCAATAATTCCAAGGATCACATTAAAACATTAAACAACATTAAAAAACAAAAAAACATATATATATATGCTTAATTTTTTGATTTACTGCATTTCAAGTTCATAACAAAATTCCATAAAAATCTAAATTGTGTCATTTAAAACTAAATTAAATTAATAAAACTAAAAGTTACTCAATCCAAATAGATGGAATTCTGTTATGAAGCTGAAATGCGTAAATCCTAAAGTAATTTTTTAGAGTGTATACTAACAATAAAAAGTGTATACTAAAAATATTAAGATAAAAGAGTTACTCTCAGAAATTGCTGTGGCTCAGATGAGATTTTACATCTGTTCTATTTGTCTGATAACTTTCTGTTCGCACCTGTCTCCTCTCTCTCTCGGACTCCACTGATGTCACATCTCCTGCCGTCTTCACACATAAAGCGCAGATGCAGCACTCGTCCTGTCGGGAGTAGAGCTCCAGCGGTCTGCCATGCACGCTGCACGCCCGCTGATCCAGCTTCTCCACCGGACACACCAGTTTATGGCCCTTGAGTCTCGCTGTGGACTGGTGCTGCTTAAGATGGTGCTCGCAGTACGACATCTGACAGATCAAGCAGGACTTGATCGCTACGAACGTCAGTTGTTCATCGCAGATGTCGCACGGAACCTCGTTTCTATCTCCGGTGAAGAGGCTCAGGTCAGATAAATGAATCTGGTGAAACTCCCGCAGAAGCGATTCGAGCGCGACGTTCACGCTGGGTTTGGTGGACACTGGCTCCTGGCACAGAGCACACTGCGGGTCGGACATGTTGATGTACTGGTCCAGACAGCGCTTGCAGAAGGTGTGTCCACAACTGGTTGAGACAGGTTCGGCTAACAGGTTTTTACAGATGGGGCAGTGCAGGTGGCGAGAGATATCTACGGCTGTAGCCATTGTGATTGTGTCAGCTGTTAAACCAGAGGGTAGACAGAACATCAATAATAATAATAGACATAATTAAATAAAATATAGACCATTGTTTTCAGAGAATTGGCCTACATATTTTAATAAGTCAATATGTTTAATCCTTAGAAGCACATAAAGGCAGCATAAAAGTAATACATAAGACTCCAGTGTCTAAATCCATGTCTTCAGAAGTGATATGATAGGTCTGGGTGAGAAACAGATCAATATTTAAGTCCCTTTTTACTATAAATCTCCACTTTCACTTCGACATTCTTCTTTTGTTTTTGTTGAATAACATTCTTCTTGCATATCGCCACCAACTGGGCAGGGAGAATTGATATCCATCCATCCATCGTCAACCGCTTATCCTGTGTACAGGGTCGCGGGGGGCTGGAGCCTATCCCAGCTAACATTGGGTCCATCGCAGGGGGGAGAATTGATAGTAAAACAATATTTAAATATCGTTGTGTCCTTTTGCACCCCGGTGTAAATAGCATCTGCCACACAGTGCAGCTCAATACGGCACAAACCGTGTGACAATCACCCCCTCCTGCCATCAGACTTTCAACCCTTGGACAGACCTCAGCTTCCTGCGGACTGAAGTCCCCTTGCAGCAGTTGTCCAGATGTGTCATGGTCACCACTTCTTGCCAGAAGTTTGCCGGTAGTGGTAAGCCTCCGGCAAACCTTTGGCAACAATGGACAATTTGCAGCAAGTTTGCTGCAAAGCTCATTTGCATGTGAATATTATCGGTGGTGAATCTGCGGCAAGTTTGCTGCGAATTTGCATTCAACTCTCAATTTTTGTAAGGTGGCCTTATGGTGCGTTCACATACAACGCGTGGCGAGCATTTAGCGTGGGCGATTACATACAAAGTCATTGCAAAGATGCGAATAGACACGAATAAGCGAATTCTGCGACTTGAACACGCGAAATCGCATATTGTTTTGTGAAAACTCCATATGCCGCGTTGTCACGAAAGCCTATCAGCATTGAGATTGTCCGGATGTCACTGACGTACTGACGGAGTAGCAGAAGAAATCTGGAAAAATTTATGAAAATATTGTTGTAGCGGTGTGTGGGCACCCGGAATTGTATGACACAACATCATACATGTACAGGGACTTGACGAAAAAAGACATCGCTGTGAGAAAAGTGAGCGAGGAAGTTGGACTACCTGGTAAGTTCTGAAAATATGCGCGCCTACTTGATTCCAGCTATTGATTCCAGGTTGTACTTTACTATGAACCAAGTTGTAGAAGCCCCGCCTCCTGTCCTTTTCCAGAAGAGAAGGGTGAATACTCGCAAGATTAAACACACATTTATAATCCAGTGGTCAAACTCACACGGGCAATGCGAGGTGAAAATGTTCTTAACGTTGTATGTGAACGCAACATTTGAAGCTGGGGGGAGGGATGTGAATGAGTGGGTCATATTTATGAGAAAAATATTGAAAAAGGGATCCCTGCAAATACTGAGTAACTTATAAAAACCCTAGAATCAACTCAGCATCTTTATCTAAAAGTAACATGGCAGCATTTTGAGGCGACAATGTTCCTGTGTAAATGCTCATATCATTTACATGGGAAATACAAACCGTAAAGCAATATTGAATGATATGGTATTATTTGAGTCCTAATGTGTTGGAAAATAGCAATTTGCTGAGATATTTAATGGTCCTGCCTTTGAAATGGCAATAGGTTAAATGGTTCAGGTCCCTCCAATGTAAATGTATTATTCTGCTTGTTTTATCGTCAATTTATTAAAATCATAAGTCGGGTAGCTTAGAAAAGTAATAGCACCTTGATGTATAATTCATGTCCGTAGCACGAACAGTGCAGAACAAATTAAAAACTGTACTTTAATATGTACAGTAGGGTAAGGTGTTTGTTCAAATCCTTAATACTAAGTGCAATAGTAAAAAATCTGAAATTTGCAAGTAATGAAATCAGTCTTACCTTGTCAAAGGCGTAAATACTTCTGTCACGGTGATCTGTATCTCTCTCCTGCTTTCCCCTTCTTTGCAATTCAAGTTTCATTTCCTTGTAGTGTAAATAACTTTCATTTCCAATGAAAGAAGCTTTGCCCTCTTTTAAACAAGTTTGCATTTACATACAAACAAATGCTCTAGGCGTGGGCCATACGACAGCAGCACACTGTCTGACAGCTTTTGAAACTCAGGTATGTAATACTGTACATCAAAGGCAAATGCACCTGGGATTGCCAACATGTACATTACTGACATTCTCTCACGTCACATTATTTTTCCAGTACAGTATTGTATCATTAAATTACATTTTAAATGAAGTTTTCCATCACAAATATTAAACGAATGGAAAAGTAATGAAACTGAAAGTGGTCTGGTTGTGTCCAGCTCCAAAAAAAAAAATATATATATAAGCACAATAAATGTAGCATAAAAGTGGTCTATCTGGTTATACGCTATATTTGAAGTCTTCTTCATGAGTCAGGTTTAACATCAGTGATGACTGATCATGTCGCATTGATGTCAGACCTGATGGGACACATTTAAGGTGCTATATTTCAATGAACTGTAGAGTGGAGGGTTGTTCAACAATGCTTTGGTCTGTTCCTCACACAAAACTATTTTCGTCTGAATGTTTTTTGATGCTTTCATGGTGTGTCTGGAATGACTACAATGTCAACAATTCATATTTCTGTATTTTCATGATATGTTATAGCCTACAATAATCTGCCAGTAGCGTCAAAGTGAACATGTTGCATAACTCATATTGGATAAAAATGAAACTGATACCAAATATGAATGTTTTCCTGAACGATTAAGTGTTACTCAGTTCCTGACTGTGAAATGAAACTTAAAGCAGATGTGGATGAGACGGATGGAAGTTTTGAGGAGGAGCACATGAAATCTTCAGATTCCCACAGAACATGTCACTACTAGAGTTCTAGACGTACCCCAGCCGCTTGTATGCTTGTTTATTACATGCTTTGCCTGTTCTGATTATGTGTTCGGCTAATAAAAAGTGTTGTACTCTCAGCTCTGTTTAACACATTTTATCTTTTCAAATCCAATCCACAGAATTGAGCAGATCGCAATTGATTGCATTGTAACCCTAGTGATTTCCCCCTAAAAGTTCAGCGGGAGTATTTAAGACCCTTTCTAATAATGTTTCTGGGGTACTAAGTTCATATTTCTTTACGACGTGTATCTGGGATCTGCCCCTTTAAGAGCATCGTTCTGTGGTAGAGTTTGGTTGCAATTTACATGCGCAAAACGTGGGTTTTACAAACATGTTAGGGTTTGTCCTTTATTCATTGGAGAACAATTTACTAAGCCCGCCTGATACCTATGCAATGTAGGCCTATGTATGATTGGTTCTTGGAAGTTGGGAAGGAAAAAAAAAAAGAAAGGAAAAAAGGAGAGAGGAAGGTGTTTGTCGAAACGCACCGTGCTGTATGTGTGAGAGAATCGTCATTAATCCGACCAGGATTGGTTGATTTTATTTCTGATTAAAGAAAAGCCTTTAAGCAGTTTATTCAGCAGATATTTTGTTTAGCAAGGGTTCGCTGGCTTAAGCAGAAAGCTGAGTTATCTTTTAGTTTGTTTACACTTGTGTGAGTTCCAGACTAGTGCTAACTCCAAACGCAATAGTGACGGAGTATCTAAATACTAAAGAAGACTTTATCAACGTGAATAACGGCGATAAAGAGGAGCTGCACGACTGGACATCCAGGTAGCGCCCTGAATCGCCGAGGGGTTCAGGGTTCCCCTGGCAACGAGGGATCGTAAAGCTGCGTTCACACGGTCGCCAGTGACTTTGTCGCCAGTGGCTGGCGGTGAAGTCGCTAGTGGGCGTTCCCACTACTGGTTGCCTAGTAACGTTTATAAATGACATTCACGGATGCCATTCGATTACTCTTGACAGCGAATCGCTTTTCTTGGCGCTAGAAGCAAACATTTTGGAGGGAAAAGACTAAATATAAATGGAATCAGTGATGAATGAGAAACAAGGCGTGCTCTTTGCCATAGCGGTTGTTTGTCTGCGGCGAAAACGCAAACGCCGGTCTGTCTGGGTCCACAAAACCATTACATCTCGGAGTCAGCACGGCGAGTACCACCGGCTGGTGCAAGAGCTGCGGCTGGATATACCATATCCATATGGAAAATTGCTAACAGCAAGAAGTAGCCTTTCATCCATCTTTCCGTTACAGCGAGAGAGAGAGAGAGAGAGAGAGAGAGAGAGAGCGAGAGAGAGAGAGAGAGAGAGAGAGAGAGAGAGAGAGAGAGAGAGAGAGAGAGAGTATGGAGGACAAAACATGCAAAAATAATAAATAAATACATAAATAAATAAATGTAATAATAAGAAAATAAATAAAGGAATAAATGTCTTGATAAAACAAATATAATTCGTTTTTAAAGAAAGTTATTCCTGAATTTATTTTTGTATGACTTTTTTCTTTATTTATTATTTTCTCTTTTTATTTTTATTCTTTAAAACATTATTATTCTTTCATTTGTTTTTGTTTTTTTATTATTTATTTATGCATTCATTTATTTTTATATTTATTTATTCCCACATGTATTTATTTCTATATTTAAATATTCCCACATTTATTTATTTTTGTATTTATTCTTACATTTCTGTCTCTTGTATGATAATGATGTGGGCGGGTCCTGCTTACCATTGGTTTATCGTAGATTGAATCGTGTGCTCGATTACTCTTGATTTGTTTTGATGTGAGGTCAGGTCATTGTCGTGTAAACTAAAAACATAAGAGCTTAAGTCTAGGGCTGGGACGACGCGTCGACGTGATCGATGACGTCGACGCAAAAAAATACGTCGACGCAAAATATGCGCGTCGATTCGTCAGACCAAAACAAAGATGGCGGCGCCGGAGAGTAGAAGCAAAACGAGTGGCTCCTCGGACTACCAGACGTGCAAGGCGGCATGCACTCGTTCCTCTAAAGTATGGGAATTCTTTAATTTAAAAGGAAAAAAATATGTGATATGTCGTCTTTGCAAAATGGAGATGGCTTTCCATTCTAGCACCACGGCAATGCACCAGCACTAGGGCTGGGATGACGTCGACGCAAAAAATACGTCGTCGACGCAAAATATGCGCGTCGAATTGTCAGACACAAAACAAAGATGGCGGCGCCAGCGCCAACACGAGTGGCTCCTCAGACTATCAGAAGTGCAAGGCGGCATGCACTCGTTCCTCTAAAGTATGGGAATTATTTAAAATAAAAGGAAACAATTCCGTGATATGTCGTCTTTGCAAAATGGAGATGGCCTTCCATTCTAGCGCCACCCGGGAGCAGCCGCAGATGACAGAGCACCGTAAGTTTTTTTTTCAACTCCCCACTTTTCAACTCCGCACTCGATGTTGGAGTAGGCTATAATACGTTGTCGACACCTAAAGTTTTCGCTTATAGCTATTAATAATGCGCTTATAGCTATGAATGTCGTGAAAAATACATAGAGGACACTGACAACGCGCTGACAGACAGGACCAAGTAGGTAACATTTAATAAAGTCTCAACTTTCAAATTTGGACATTCAAAGAAAATTAAACCATAAATAGGCCTACTATTTTGTGGCTCTTTAATGTGTCGTGACAGATTGCCTCAGTTAAAGCTGCTCGTGAACCGATCATCTTTTACTTGGTTAATTTATAGCATCAAATAGGCTAAACATGAATGTAGCCTACATCAGAAGGACTGTTGTTTTAACCGCTGAAAGATGTCAGTACAGTAGCCTACAATCCATTATTCAAATTCAAATCCATCGACGTTAATCTTCTCTCTCCTGATTACTTTGTCGGACAAAAATGGAGTATTATGATTGATTGATCAGATCGCCAGTCAATCAAACTCCCAGCAAATGTTTTTTTTTTTTTTTTCACATTTTATACACCCCCACCCCCGATGAAACCGGTATTACCGGTGTTGTCACAAGTCGATTAATCGAATCAAATTCGAATCGGACTGAAAAAATGAATCGTTAGATTAATCGATGCATCGAAAAACTAATCGCTAGATTAATCGTTTAAAAAATAATCGTTTATCCCAGCCCTACTTAAGTCAATCCAAGATTTATTGGTTATACTACAATCACAAAATAAATGGGGAGCTGTTTCTTCAACAAAACCACAAAATGAGCAAGTTTCATAAATTATATGATTTAACCTTGTCCTTTTCTTTTTTTTTCTGCGTATATAACTTCATATTTTGATGTCTGCAAATCCATAATATTGTTTTCTGTTGTTATGATTGTTCATTGTAAAAGATACAACCATGCTTCATTTTCCTGATCGTTTATGTATGTAGTATACATCAGCAATAAAAAAAAAACAAACTATAGCTGACTCTTCACATATATGTAGAGAGTTGCGACACTTGCAAAGGAAGTCGATAACCACACATCAAATGTTTCATTTAGAGTAGAGGTGCTTATTGATGTTTTAGGAGAGCTGTATGCTGGTATGTATGTAGAAGCACATCCTGGATTGTTAAACTCTCTGCAAAACGTTTCCCTGCATATTCAAAATCTGTGCGAGTCAGTGGGTGCTAAGGTGGGACGTCCATCTGCTCCTGATAAGTACTATTGAGCTCTCAACCAATGATGCACTGGAGCTCCGCAAGGACCGCCTCCCTCATTTCCATGTTGCACACAGAAAAGTACAAATAAATACATGTATAAATAAATAAATATATATGGGAATATATAAATATGTAAATAAATATATGTGGGAATAAATAAATATAAAAAATTAAGGAACACATAAATAAAAAAAATATGCAAAATAAATGAATAAATAATTAAAAGTTAAAAAGAATAAAAATAAAGTTAAAAATAAATATAGAAAATAATAAAGGAATAAAGTCATACAATAATAAATTCAGGAATACATTTTATTAAAAACGAATTATATTTGTTTTATCAAGACATTTATTCCTTTATTTATTTTTTTATTATTACATTTATTAATTTATTATTTATGCAGGTTTGGGCCTCCATAAAGGTGCGTACACACTGCCAGCGACAGCGACTCCATACCATTCATTTTCTTTTTTAAAATTTTTTTTTTTATTGAATACAAAATTATACATACAACCAAGGCAAATGTTTTCTTTTTACAGTGCGTAAGAATATCAAATGAAAGGCTCAACACAGTTTAACAAAACAGAAATACAAATTTGAAATCATATCTTACATTAACTTAGGGTTAAAAATAAGAATAACTAAAATAAAAATAAAGTTGAAATAAAAAATAAAAAAATAAATAAAAAAAAATTTATATTAATAATTTAAGGGGCAATATCACACCAAATCATATGAAATCAAAAGATCAAGCAGCTTCATCGCACTGCCACCTCTCATTCCCTCAAGGGCTCTAGAAAAACACTTTAAATCATTTTTGAACATAACAAGTAGTGGGAGGGATTTAAAAAAATCTACATTTGTGAATGAAATATTTTGCCATTATTACAGTGTTATTAATCAAATAAAAATTAACACAGCAGTCTTTGGGAATTCCAAATAAAATATGTTTTAAAGTAAAAGCAAAACCATCAACAACTACCTCCTTATATCAACCAGTCCTGAACTAATATCCAGAAGATTTTGGACAAATTGCATGTAAAGAACAGCAGACAAGTGATATCACTCTGGTGAAGGGCAAAAAGTTCGCATTTGTTTAAATTTAGCTGGAGACGTGATGCCTTAGAAAAGGTATTAACTAATGAAATAGCCAGAGGAATTTGATCCTTGTTTTTTAAGAATAACGTAGTATCATATTCCAATTGATTGATTGCTATACTTTTATCAAATACATTTAATTTCTGTACTGTTCGATCATGAATAACTAAAGTAGACAACATGTCTGCAGCCAAAATGAATAAAAGAGGGGATAAGGGGCAGCCCTGTCTTATTCCACGACTAATAGGAAATCTTTGTGAAGTACCGTAAGGAAGAGAAATGGAACTGTTCATATCTTTATAAATCATTTTTATAATATTGACAAAGTGCTCACCAAAACCAAAGTGCTCTAAAGCTTTGAATAAAAACCTATGTTCTAACGTGTCGAAGGCTTTCTTAAAGTCTAAGAAAAGAATATATCCATCATCCTTAATCAAATGATTGTATTCAATCATATCCAAGTCTTACATTGTTGTGAATAGATCTTCCTTTAAGGAATCCTGATTGAACCTCATTAATAACCCCCTTAAGGCCCTCTTTCAATCGATTGACAAGAACATGTGTAAAAATTTTATAGTCATTGTTAAGCAAAGTGATTGGTCGGAGATTATCTAAATATCTATGATCTTTATCTGGTTTGGGGATTAATATAATCAGGCCTTGACTCATTGTGGGGCCCAAGGATCCATCTTCAATAGATTCAATAAGAGCATTAAACAGCAACATTTTCAAATCATTCCAAAAACAATTATAAAAATTTCCTGTAAGGCCGTCGGGACCAGGGGATTTATTTGACTTAAGTTTCTGAACTGCTAAATCGAGTTCTTCCATACCTAATCGTGCATCACAAAGATCTCTTAATTTATTGTCAATCCTAGGAATAAAATTAATAATTTTTCCAAAGAAGTCATCACACTCTTTTGGAGAAAAATTAGGCAAATACAGGTCACTGTAGAAATTATGAATTTCTTTACTTATGATTGTAGGATCAGTATTTTCAATATTATTCACCATTAGGGAAACAATACTGTTTTTAGACTGCCGTCTTTTTTCTAACCTACAAAAATAGGACGTGCTTTTCTCTCCCTCCTCTATCCATTTGGCCTTTGAGCGAATGTATGCACCTTTCGCTTTTTTAATGTACAAGTAATCCAGTTGTGTTTGAAGAGAAATAAAATTACTTTTTTCAGTGCTACTCAGTGCACTTTTTACTATAGTTTCCATCCATCCATCCATCCATCTTCAACCGCTTATCCGAAGTCGGGTCGCAGGGGCAGCTGCTCCAGCAGGGGGCCCCAAACTTCCCTATCCCGAGCCACATTAACCAGCTCTGACTGGGCGACCCCGAGGCGTTTCCAGGCCAGTGTGGAGATGTAATCTCTCCACCTAGTCCTGGGTCTTCCCCGAGGCCTCCTCCCAGCTGGACGTGCCTGAAACACCTCCCTAGGTAGGCGGCCAGGGGGCATCCTTACCAGATGCCCAAACCACCTCAACTGACTATAGTTTATAGAAAATTCACAAATTTAAAATTTTAGAAACTCCCATCTGGCTTTATGACAACTGAAATCATTACTATTCTCAATTACACTAATTAAATCTTTTACCTTTGCACAATATCCTTCATTTTCAAGCAAATCAGAATTAAATTTCAATATCCCTTATTATATGAAATTTTACAATTTGGCTTAACAACCAAGACAATAGCGCAGTGATCTGTTAGAGGCGCTGGTGAAATAGAGCAATCCTTAACAAAATGTAACAAATTATCTGAAATTAACCAATAATCGATCCTCGATTTGCTAGAGGCATTAGGTCTAAACCAAGAAAAGTTTTTGATGTTAGGGTTAAGATGTCTCCATACATCCAAAACTTTAAGATTGTTGCAAAGATGAGTAATCATAGAGTTTGGCTGAGGGGTACTACTTTTTGGTGGATGCCTGTCAAGAGTTTCATCTGGTGTAACATTAAAGTCTCCACCTATGACAATATTATCCGTTGGGAATAACCTCTTGAAATTACAAATTATAGAAGAAACCTCATCAAAAAGCTGCTGATTATGTTTTGCATTATTATGACCATATACATTAACCAAAGTAAAAAAGGTAGATTCAATATCCAGAATAATTGCAACCCAATGTCCATTTGGATCAGTTTTAACAGAAATCACTTTACCTGGACAGTTGTTAAATACAATCGCAGTCCCTGCAGAGTGAGAGGATCCGTGGCTTAATAACATTTTATCTCCCCATTGACTCGACCAGAAAGCAGCATCAGTTGCGGTAGAGTGTGTTTCTTGTAAAAAAATACAATGCGAACCAGTTCCTTTACAAAATAAAAACATAGCCTTTCTTTTGACCTTATTTTGAATGCACCGAACATTTAAAGAGAGTAATGAAAACAGTATCTTAACTGGAAACATACGAAGAACAAAATAAAAATATATAAAAGAATAAAGATTGCGAACTCGAAACAGATATGTAACGTTAGTAACTGGATGACAATTAACCAAGTAGGCTACATACATCGCAACTTAGCGTTTCTCCAAAAATCACATCTCACACCATCCTACCCTTAAAAAAAAAACAAAAGAAGTTCAAGTGCAGGATTTCGTTGGGTCAATGCGTCTTCCTTCAATAAAGCCAAACGGCCCTCTGTAATACGCTTTTTTCCCTTCTTTACGTGCTTGAGCAATCAGCGGCCACAGAGCGGCACAAACGTTTCGGTCTTCCTTCGTGAAGTCTTCCACAAATCTGACTCCCTGGTTTAGGCAGACAGATGAGTTTTTCGTTGACTTCCATATTTCGTCCCTGTATTTCCGCATTGTGAATTGAATGATCATCTGTCTTGGTCTTCCAGGTTCCTTCTTACCGATCCGGTGCACTGTGTCAATAATATTGTCTAATTTCTGTATCAAGTGCGGAGCAATTTCGGCACTCAGGTCAACCACTTCCCTGCGGGGATCCTCTTCAGACTTCTCCTTCATGCCGTTAATCCGGAGATTCCATCTTCTCTTATATCGTTCAAGATCAGATGTTCTGCTTTCCAGGTCATTGTGTGCGGTGGTTAAACCCATGACCGATTTGCTCAACTCTTTGCACTTTTCTTTGCAGTCTTTAATTTCAGCCGAGTTAAATTAGTTAGCTTTGGAGATCTCTGCAATCATGATGCTGTTGTTTCGCCTTTGATTCGCCATTTCTTCTAACTTTTCGTCTTGTGAATCGAAGCGAGCAGTTAGGGAAGTAATGGCTTGCAGCAGAGTAGCGTTGGTGATGTCCTCTTCTTGAGATTTTAGCTTCTTCGACGTATGCACTTTAGTGGGTGTAAAGTGAGAGGAATCACTGCGTTTCTCTAAAGAATCGGACTCTGTTTCCATCTCTGAAACTGCTGTTTGAACCACGCGATGAGCCGGAGGAATAACAATCTTGGGATGAGTTGTTTGGTGAGATTTTCGCATTTTGGAGGTCAGCAACAATAGCACAAAACTTTAAAGTCACTCTGGGTAGGTGTAATTGAGAATCAAACAATTTTCATATTAGAAAATGGGAGATAACTAAGCCGCGTAATGAGAGCGCGTGTGTTCAGCCCGCCATCTTGCCAGAAAGCACATACCATTCATTTTCAATGGGAGCACAGCGACTTCCGGTGACACGAGCTGTCGCGACCGTCGGCGCTAGATGTGGGCGTGTCCAGCGACGCGACAAATTTGAGACAAGTTCAACTTTATTCAAATGAAGAGGGACTAACGGAAGCGACAGCCAATAGGAGAGACGACGGGAGAGCTCACGTGATCCTTCTCTCTCTCTCTCTCTTTCTCTCAGCTCCTGCAGTAACGGAAAGATGGATGAAAGGCTAATTCTTGCTGTTAGAAATGTTCCAGTGCTCTATGATATGTCTCTTCCCACGTACAAGGACATTTTTAAGAAAAATACTGCGTGGAAAGGTGTATCTGAGATCGCGAGGATTTTATGGACCCAGACAGACCGGCATTTGCATTTTTGCCGAAGATAAACAGCCGCTATGGCAAACAGCACGCCTGGTTTCTCATTCATCTTTGATATAAAGCATTTTATGTACTGATTCCATTTATATTTAGTCTTTTCCCTACAAAATGTTTGTTTTTAGTGGCAAGAAAAGAGATTCGCTGTCAACAGCAATGGAATAACATCCGTGAATGTCATTTATAAACGTTACTAGGCAACCAGTAGTGGGAATGCCCACTAGCGACTTCACCGCCAGCCACTGGCGACCTGCAGCGACAAAGTCACTGGCAGTGTGTACGCACCTTTAGAAGGATCACGTGAGCTTCCGTTAGTCACTTTTCATTTGAATAAAGTTGAACTTGTCTCAACTTTGTCGCGTCGCTGGACACGCCCACATCTAAACACCAACGGTCGCGACAGCTCGTGTCGCCGGAAGTCGCTGTGCTCTCATTGAAAATGAATGGGAATTGTAAATGTATATTGTTTGTTCAATACCTATTTTGTTTGTAAAATTGAATTTCAATTAATAAAAAAAATAAAATAAAAATTAATGGGATGGAGTCGCTGTCGCGCGCTATGTCACTGGCAGTTTGTACGCAGCTTCAGGAGGCCATGACGCGCATATCAGGGACGAACTGAGTGATTAAAGTTTCCTAACCCGGGAGGACTCATTACTACGGATTGAAGGTATCCCATTTATTGTTTATTTGGCTCTTCGGAGTGAAGCGGCCAATTATCTCTTTATGTTGTGGCCACAACACACGCGAGCAACGATACAGTCCTGCAACGAGGGGTGTTCGCGTGTGTGTGTGTGGGCGTGTGTGTGTGTGGGCCCACGTCAGTTAATGTTTATCTGTCCATTTATAACTGCCATAGCATTTTTCTAAGAGGGGTTTGATTTATTGTTATTTATTTTCTGTAAAGGGCAGTTCATATACATGTAAATAGATTTTATGGTTCATTTAAAAAAAGAGTTAAAACCATATTGAGAGGCATTTGATTTATCATTGGTTGAAAAAAGTTATTCTCAACTGTTATATTCATATTCATCTGTGGGTTGTCATACAATTCTAATAGTACATTAATCATAGAGATTGTGTATTACTAAAATATCCCAACTGCCATTCTGTGACATCACTCTAAAATAGACAGTTAATTGTTGGTTACTGTTTATTTATCATCCTTCTAGTTTCATGTTTTTTCCCATTTCATTTAAATTAATTTGTTTTTTAATAAACACTAATTGTTTACTTGAAGTGATTTCATCAAGTTTACTAATTGGTTTGGTTGAAGATTAACCTGAATATTTCCATTGTGTTAATTCACATTCACATAAAATGCATGGTTATAGTTCACCAGAGGAAATTGGGTATTGTGTTAAAGGGTGTTAAGAGAGTTCCCTTATAATTAGTCGAGAGAGCAAAGTTCGAACCCGAGTACCCGCCCTAAGAGCTCAGGTACGTCACTTCTGAGAGGGAAGAGGGTGCTACAGCATTACTATAAAATGTATATTCTACTAATTTGTAGACCAATTTGAATGTGTGAATATCTTTAAGTTAAATGGCTTAAAATGATTACGTTTTTGTCCTGACCACACCTCCGACACTTGAAAGTCATATATGTCATGCCTAATAATAATGACGTATCTCATAGTTATGATTTTAGATCTCAAAATTATGAAACAGTAAAAAGGCTTATACATTTTTACATTGTCATTATTAACTATAATCAACATTACACAAAATCGAACCTTTTTGTCACAAACACCGACGAGGGCGTCTCTCTCCCTGTCCAGCGGCGATCGCACTCGCCCGAGTATTAATTGCCCTGATTGTTCACAGCTGCCTCTCATTGCCCCTGTCTATTTAAACCGTGCCTCTGAATTCCCTCCTCGCGAAGTCTTGTTAGCCCCGGCCACATTTCTGAGCGTTCTACCCGTTTTCTTGTTTATCTCGTGTACCAGTCTAGCCTGTTTCTCCCGACCTCGATAGTTTGCCGCCTGCCTTGTTTACTCTGCCTGTTCTCCGCCCACGATCATTCGCTGCCTGCCCTGACCCACTGCCTGTTCTTGCTACGAGCCTGCCCGTCCTCCTCTAACTGTGTGTGTCTGCGGACTCCGTCTGCTCGTCCCGAGTTGACACCTCCCCTTAAACCGCACATGGATCCCAACCAGCCCGAGTCCTCGTCACACTTTTACACTGCTTGTTTAAACTTATTTTGTAGCTTTGAATATTTATGATAAGAACACGTGAAATGTTCCGTTTAAAATGATTCTGACAGTCAAACTAAAAATAAATGGCATAATGACTAAACATCAATATGTGCACTAAGGGATGTGTGTAACATTTTTTGGAGTTCGGTGTGTAAATTAGCCATTAAATGCCTTACAATAAGCTACAATTTGCATGAAATGAATCGTATAATGTAATCACGCCTGCTAAATCACACACATCTGAATGATCATTCGTGATGTTCATGTCTTGAGCTCAAAACGCACTTACAAACACCAACAAGTGTTTGAAATAACATCCGACTTGGATCTGATGTGGATTCCGATCACAGAATGAAGCAGAATTACATTAATTATTGAGAAATATGTGATGCTTATTCTTACACATACTACTTTCATACTAAATATACTTTATACTAAAACAAATACCAGAGACCGCTTAGACAAATATCTCATGTGCTGAGAATGTGCTAACGTGTTAACCATAAAAATATAAATCATAAAAGTTTAAGAACCACTTCATGGTCAGATGCGAACTTTTGAATCATGCTCGGGCCAGAGACTTATTGCACCTCGACCTGTAATTGGCCAAAATGCTCTTTCCGAGACCCTCTACTCTTCCCTGTGGAACACGGAAGCTTGACCTCTGACCCACTTTCTGTAGATCTGTATTTCTGTATTTTAGAATATTGAATTTGGTGTTCTGAATTTGTTCTTCATCTTGAAAACTTGAAGTTGTATTTTTTAAAACGGGATATTTACAGTGTAAGAATTCAGAACCAAAAATTTGCTGTTTGAAATTACATATTTATAAAATTGTGCCATAAAAAAACAAATATGTTGGTTAAATATGAAATGTCCAGGATTGGAGTTTACAAAATTCAAATTCAAACGTAATATTAAATTTGGCAAAATCACACTTATAATTCAAATTCAAAAGTCTATAATTCAGATGTACACAATTCAAATTCTAATTGTTTTGGCATATTTCTGGCTCCATAGGTTAGCTGCTGAGGAGTCAGGGAACGCCATTTTCTGGTGGTTGCAAAAGTGTGTGCGAATTTGAGGAGCTGTTGGTGATAAGTTGGAAACTTTGTTTTAACCAGTTCGACAGACATTTTTTCGCTTGTTACATTTTTATAATTCCTTTTTTCCATTGAGGGGCTGTTTGCGAGCAGTGAAAACGTTGTTTTAAACTGTTCGACGGGACACCACCGCGCTTGAACCCCCGCCCGGTGACTTTGACAGACATTTGTCATCTGTTAGCTTGTTACTTTCCTCCCTCGCGCGCTTAAACACCCGCACGCCGACGCACGAGGTGCCGCACACCGCATTTCCAGCGGAGGAGAGAGGAGGGCGACAGGAAGAGTGCAGAACCACGGCCTACTGAATCTGGTGAGTGCATTTAAGTTAACGTTAGCGACCACATTGTATTGTGACACTGCTATTGATTGAAATAAAAAGTTAATTAATGGTTTCAATACAAAAACAGTTGCTACAGGATGCAACTCCAGTTTTATCTTGGTTCATAGCTCTCTAACAGGCTTTTCTATGATAAAATAGCTTGTTTTGTGTTGCAGGACACAGGAAGAGATGCTTTGGAAGTGTAAGTACTGACCTTATAACTGTGAAAAGAGAGCACAGCTATTTGAACATTTTGAGCTCAAACATGGAAGTAATGCAAGAATGGAACAATTTCCTTGTTTACATCAGAAATGTTTAAGTACATTTAAATCACTAAATGCACTAAAAGTACACTTACCCGCCTTCACACCAAAACTCCAGATCAGCAACCAAATGAATCTGGTACCAGTTAAGTTTTGCTTTGTCATGTGGGTTTGCTGAGTCATGTTCTGAGGCTGATTACTTTATTCACCTGCATACTGCACATTTAAAGTAAACCATAAAGTCAGGTGCCTTAAAAGTACTGTAACTTTGAAAGCAGTGTCTACTTTAGCCATTGCATGTGTATCAAGGTGCAATGAAAAGAGCACAGAGACATAATTTATATTTATATACACTCACCTAAAGGATTATTAGGAACACCATACTAATACTGTGTTTGACCCCTTTCGCCTTCAGAACTGCCTTAATTCTACGTGGCACTGATTCAACAAGGTGCTGAAAGCATTCTTTAGAAATGTTGGCCCATATTGATATGATAGCATCTTGCAGTTGATGGAGATTTGTGGGATGCACATCCAGGGCACGAAGCTCCCGTTCCACCACATCCCAAAGATGCTCTATTGGGTTGAGATCTGGTGACTGTGGGGGGCCATTTTAGTACAGTGAACTCATTGTCATGTTTAAGAAACCAATTTGAAATGATTCGAGCTTTGTGACATGGTGCATTATCCTGCTGGAAGTAGCCATCAGAGGATGGGTACATGGTGGCCATAAAGGGATGGACATGGTCAGAAACAATGCTCAGGTAGGCCGTGGCATTTAAACGATGCCCAATTGGCCTAAAGTGTGCCAAGAAAACATCCCCCACACCATTACACCACCACCACCAGCCTGCACAGTGGTAACAAGGCATGATGGATCCATGTTCTCATTCTGTTTACGCCAAATTCTGACTCTACCATCTGAATGTCTCAACAGAAATCGAGACTCATCAGACCAGGCAACATTTTTCCAGTCTTCAACTGTCCAATTTTGGTGAGCTCTTGCAAATTGTAGCCTCTTTTTCCTATTTGTAGTGGAGATGAGTGGTACCCGGTGGGGTCTTCTGCTGTTGTAGCCCATCCGCCTCAAGGTTGTGCGTGTTGTGGCTTCACAAATGCTTTGCTGCATACCTCGGTTGTAACGAGTGGTTATTTCAGTCAAAGTTGCTCTTCTATCAGCTTGAATCAGTCGGCCCATTCTCCTCTGACCTCTAGCATCAACAAGGCATTTTCGCCCACAGGACTGCCGCATACTGGATGTTTTTCCCTTTTAACACCATTCTTTGTAACCCTATAAATGGTTGTGCGTGAAAATCCCAGTAACTGAGCAGATTGTGAAATACTCAGACCGGCCCGTCTGGCACCAACAACCATGCCACGCTCAAAATTGCTTAAATCACCTTTCTTTCCCATTCTGACATTCAGTTTGGAGTTCAGGAGATTGTCTTGACCAGGACCACACCCCTAAATGCATTGAAGCAACTGCCATGTGATTGGTTGATTAGATAATTGCATTAATGAGAAATTGAACAGGTGTTCCTAATAATCCTTTAGGTGAGTGTATATAAATGTTTTATGCTTCAGGTTTATTACGAGTTCAACAGAGTGGTGGGGAAACATCTCAGAGAGAACTTCTTTGATGCACTTGACTGTTTCTCTCCAAGCCTGATGGACCTCTTCAGGAAGAAGAAAGGCCTCAACCACCAAGCTTCTGTCTGAGCTTTTACGTCATACAAAAGGTGGGTTGACTTGTCTACATCAGTCTAGTCTAGTTTGGTTATCAACGTTCTTCAAAATATCTTCTCTGTGTTCCACAGAAGAAAGTCCTACAGGTTTGAAATGATACAAGGGTGAGTAAATGATTAACTATCCCTTTAAATCTCTTCCTTTCATCCTCTGTCTCTTTTTATCATTTTTATTTGTCTTCTCCACTTTGCTCTTCCCCCTTTTCTTGTTTCACCTCTTCTTTCCTTTACCCTTCTGTCCCCTCTCTTTTCTCTCCTATCTCCATTCCTTTTGTGTCATCTCCTCTTGTCCTGTCCTTCATGTTCCAGTCCTGGAAATCTGCAGTGAAGTCATAAAGAATTGTGGGGACGTTTGGGTATTTAATGAATACATGTGAGTATCCTTAGCAAACTGTATTGTACAATATGTGCACTATCTTCCAGACAACTGAGCCAACAGACATTAGGTGACTTTGTCTTCGGGGACTACCGGTCATTTTGGGGGGCCTTCTTCAAGACCTACTCCGTAAGTAATTAATTTGTTGTAAATGTTGCAGGTACATAGTTATTTTTATTTATTTATTTATTTTCATTTTAAGCTATTAGTGAAGACTATCTGCTACTCATTTTCAGAGTAATTTAATCAGCATTCAGTGTTTCCCAGACTTTATGTACATGAGTTTTGGGTCTACTTGTTGTTAAATCCTGGTTATGCCAACAAGTGCAGTTAAAACTCCTGTTTCAGTTTGGGATCCAATGACATCTGCAAAACTTTCCACTGGTGACAGTAAAGCAGTTTAAGCAAATGTACTTGGAGTCACATGATTCTCAAAAATGTTGCATGGCAACATAGAAGTTTCTGGGAACAGTTTTTCCTCATCTTTTGAGCATGACTGAGGCTGAAAGTGGGTAAACTCTCCATAGGTGCTAATCTACAAAATCATATTTGGTGCACAGTTTTGCAGTCAGTACTTGTAATGTACAGATCCAAATATGGCAGTTGATGAAAGTCAATTTAAGACTGGGATTGTCCTTTTAATAATTACTTTTAGTGCAGTTCATGTTGTATGGTGCTTTTCATTATGCAGTCGGAGGTACATTTTGGTGGACAACATGGCATTATATATCTGTTTCTTTCTCTGTTAGGATGTAACTGACAAGGACTTGTACAGTCAGACTCCAGTGGCAATCCTCTGCATTGATCAAGAAAGTCCTCAGCTAAACCCATCCAGAGTGGGGATCATCTTGGAAGGGAGTTTGGTGATGGGTGAACTGGCCAACCTGCCTCTGGCCTTCTGTGTCCTTTTCGGACTGATTTATGCCCTGCACCTGAACTAACCCAAGTGCATGAAAAACACTTTCTCCTTTATTCTGCAGGTAATGCTCAACCTGGGAAAAGGTGAGCTGACACCCAAAATTCAGTCTATGAAAAATCAGCTTGCAGTGTAAATCGAGCTTCCCAATAGTTATACCTTTGCTCCAAATACCTGGTGGTTAGTTTGAAAGTTTACTGTTGTGTTTACCGTTTCGTAGAGACGAAGGTTGGAAATCTCTGAAACTTGAAGTTGGCAAGGCAATATGTTCCTTTGACTGTATTGCTGTCTGTTGTATTTTCAAATGAAACGTTCTAAATTGAAATAAAACAGAAAAAGAATGTACTTTTGTTATTTGCTTCTTAATTTAATTATCTAGTTTAACTAATTAAAAAAAATATATATTTAACTTAAGAAACTAAGTGGAGTAACTGGACAGAGCAATTGATATTTCAAATTATTAATTATTAAAACTTAGAATTTAGTGCATTGAACTGCCAATAAAAGTTTGTAGTGCTGGAATTTATTTTATTTAACTTCACTCAAGTTATAAGTACACATTACTTAAATTTTTAAGTACATTCAACTTATCTGGGTTTACAGTGTAATAGTAAAAGCGTGCATGTTAAAAACACTGAACCAAGAACCAATGATGCTCCGAAAAATCTCTTACTCTAGTGACTGTATTAAGGATGTTTGAATGAAAACCAGACGAATGATGGTTAATGTCCCTCTTGACTTAATTTCCTTTTCTTGATCTCTGTCGTCAATATTAGCCAAAATGTCAGGATCTGATGTCTTCCAATTACACCAGCAGATGGAGACAGAGAGAGCCAGAGTTTTTAAATTTCAAACATACAAAGCAATTCTGAATTTTAAAGGTGGAATAGAGCTGTGCAACGTGACATCACGCAACAGTTTGCCGCGGTGGGTGATGGGTAATGCCATCAGGGTACCTGTGTTAAACCGGCAGACACGAATCAGACTCTGTGCTAATTAAAAGCATACAGATACATTTCGACTACTTTAAAACGGGAAGAACTTATTGCTAACACAAATAAGGAAAGATACTACACAGGAATTCCATGTTTTGCCATGGTATTGTCATTGTTCAACAATGTTAAGGATTTCCTGCCCATTACAAAAAAGTTGTCATCCTTTCAAATGCTTTTGTTGACACTCATACGTCTGCGACTTGATCTTCCAGTACAGCACCTTACCTATTTCTTTGATGTCTCATGTTAAGCTCTTTCCACTGCTTTTACTGACACCATAGATGTGTTGTATGCACGGCTTAACCCCTCGGTGTACTGGCCAGAGCGGCATTGCTTACAAGCCACAATGCCACATCAATTTTCGGAAGCTTTTGGGAAACGTGTTGCTATTATTGTCCACTTCTTTGAAATACGTACAGAAAGGCCATCAAATCTGAAAGCACGTGCACAGGCCTTTTCTCACTACAAAAGTACACACACCATGAAATACCTCATTGGTATTACACCACAAGGTGCAATATCATTTATTTCTAAAGGGTGGGGTGGGCGTACCTCTGACCAGCACATAACTGAGAACAGTGGCCTTTTTAACAAACTGTTACCAGGGGACATGGTGTTAGCTGATCGAGGCTTCGATATCAAGGATAGAGTGGGAATGATGTGTGCAGAGGTCAAAGTTCCTGCGTTCACTAAGGGAAGATGTCAACTCGATGCTAAGGATGTGGAAAATACGTGAGCGATTGCACACCTGAGGATTCATGTTGAAAGGGTGTTTGGTAGTATGTGCAACAAGTACACATTATTACATAAGAGAATACCAATTAGTTTGTTATGGGGATGTGATGGGGAGGAGATGACACTTCTTGACAAGATGGTGAATGTTTGCCGTGTACTTCTTAACATGTGTCCCAGTGTGGTTGTAAAACCAGATGAAGATGAGAAATGTGCATGTTAAAATTGTATGCTTCGTTGTACTGTTGTCAGGGCTGGACTAGGAAGAGTAATCGTCCGGGGATTTTACATGGCAACTGGCCAAACTTGTTTAACATAAATGCAATTTGGAAGTACAAAAACAACAGTTTTGGGGTGGATAAAATTGAACTGAATGTCTCCATCAATAAATGTAAACATGTCTGAGGAAACATCTTAAAGATTAAACAAAAAAATATCCACTGGTCTTTTGGGACTTCATAAGGATCAACATTTCCGATAATGTTGATTTTTCTGAACATAGCGTTTCTTGGCGTCCGGTAGGAGTTTGTCTCTGTACAAACCATCTTGTTTTAAACTATTTTTAAGCATACTTAAAATTACGTAAACTCAACCAATACGAGGTAAACGCTGCGTTTGCATGGTTACCGACTAGTGTGCGTGGCCTCACAATATGGCGGATCCTCCCCACTATACATTGCACGATGGCGTTGGTTGCCATTCTCTATAAAGCCATCTTTTCACTGCATCCGACAGATGATAGACCGGAAGTCATTCATTTCCAACGGAGAGTCGCATGGGGGCAGCGTGAGGTTCGATTAAATTAAATTAGGTTTCGATTGTATTATACTGGCTTTGTAAAGATTCAATTTACCTAGAAGACAAAGTAACAATAAAGAACAATCAAATTTAGCATCATTACAATGAATATCTGAAAGAAAAATCATAGTCTCTGTAATCTGCACCAATTTGTTAAAACATATTATTACATTTCTTGTCTAGAATATGAATACCATTTATTGAAAGTGTAGGAATATGATTAGACAAGCTAGCATAACTTAAGTGTGCTCTGATTAAAGATTTTAAGCTAAGAAACCTTTCTTGGTGGATTTCTATCAGCAACCAAATCAGGTGCCTCGTTAAAATCACCACCAAGTAAAACAAAGGCAGAAGGACATTTCATTTTTAGATTAATTGTTTTAGAAATGATATCATCAAATAGAGCTACATTTAACGAAGACCTGTTGAACCCATATATGTTAACCGTTATAAAAATACTACTATCTATATGGGTCACTAAAATATGGTTAATTTTAGTCCTGACCTTTTTTCTTCCTGACCCTGAAGAAAAAGATTCAGTGACCTTTCCTTTAAACCCAGTATTAAGTAACACAGCGACCCCTCCTGATGAACTGGACCATGACAGAACAAAACAGTGCTCCCCCACTGGTTACGCCAGAGCTTTTCATCCTCAACACATGAATGCGTTTCTTGCAGAAAGTATATGTCCCTTTTCTTAGATTTACAAAACAAAAATAAGTCTTCATGTAGTCCCCAAACATTCAATGAAAAACAAGAAAAACTTAAAGAGAACATTAGATTAGAACAGTACAGACTACAAAGAGTCTAATGAAATTACACAAACTTAAAACTTAACCCTTCTTAAAGGATATGCAAGACTTTGGTTTCAGAACCTCCAACCCAAGTACGGATTCTCTTTTGTTTCAAAAGTTCGGAACGTTTGGCTGATGTCCATATTGCATCGCGACATGTGCGGGATAAAAATTGCACGATAATGCATCGAGGATTAATGGTACCAGACTTTGGACCGGGCCGATGTGCGATATAACCATGTCCTGGAGCTTCTCTGCGGTGTACAGAGAGAGATTTCTGAATATCTCAGCGATCACATCTTAACATTCTCCCCTTCACACTCAGGAATCTCGGCTACACGGAGGTTCCATCCATGTTTTTTAACCATCAAAGTTGCTGCATTTCTCTTTGAGAGCTTTGTTCTCACTTTCTAACATCGCAAACTTTGTCTGTAGACTGATCACCTGTTCCGTCACATCTCCCACCTGCTTACTCATAGCTTCAAGGGAGCAAGTAAGCTTACAAATTGAGGCTGTGTTTTCTTTCAGAGATATCTTGACTGATTGCAGCTTAATCAATGATTCTTGCGGCCTGCTCAATTTTTCAATGGCTGTCAACAATACAGCATTAGTGGGAGAGTTGATTCGATTTATCTTCTGAGCAGGGGACTTGCTAGGAGTATCAGGGAAAGCCCCAAACTGTGCACCTTCAAGTTGTCGCTGTTGGCAAAAGCCTCAACTGAGGCTATCTACATTTCATCACCCATGTCTTTAGCAAGCAAGCTTCTTGACTTGTGCAAGAAAATTAATTCACCAAAACATAAGAAAGATGGGTCCGGCTATCATTATAATTTGGTCTGAAGAGGGTATATTAAGCTTTCGCTGCATAATACAGATAAACTTGAGCATAGAAGTTCAAAAAAAGTCCTGTATATGGAAATAAGAGAGCTACAAAGTTTCCTATTATCTCTGCGCCATCTTGCCGCCCCCCCACCGGGCATACTCTTTGATATGGGAAAGAATCAGACTTCCCATCACTAGTCGGAGTTGCATTGAAGTGACGTCACCTCCCCTTTTCGAATGATTGGCTAGAGGAGGAGCTGATGATCAAGAACTAGTGGATCAAAATTATACAATTTGCATATTGTTAGTCTCATTATTAAGTTTTATTATGTTTTGGCATAAGTATACATTGTTTTTATCCAATATAAATCATTTTATCGGTGTCCCCTGATTTCATGTCAGCCCTCTTACCCTCAACAAAAACCCTTGTAAAATAATGGTACACTCCAGTGACTGTTACATCATGTTACTTCCAGGAAGTTACATCATCTCTCAACCAGGATTCCAACAGTTAATACACATGTAAGTTTTTCTCTCTCTCTTCTATAGTGTTCTATTTTTGATCATTTATGAGGTTTAACTGAGGGGGAACATCATGCAACGTTAAAGTATATATTTAAATAATTATTTATTTCACGTAAAATTATCAATATCTACAAGTAATAACCTTTCAAAGTGTACAACATGCACTTTTGTGGCCTTGACATATTAGCTAGCATTTAGCAAATTAGCTTTAAATCATCAAACCTGTTACTGTCAGCCCTGTTTCCAGAATAACAGGTTTTGGCGTGGGTAACAAGGATGACATAGATTAGTTGTCACCTTAGGGTTAGGTGACCTCACCTAAGCCACACTGTTTTAAATGTTTATCTGTGTAAAATGCAAATATTTTTAAAGGTCATCCTGGGTGTGTTATTGAGCTAATGCCTATATCATTCAGTGTGGGTAGCATATGAGCACCAGTTATATTTTTAGTTAGTATTGTTGGCAGGGACGGGCCAATGGGGCTCTGCCTGGGGGGGCCCTGGGCTTTAAGATTACGTGATCCAGTTTGGCGATTCCCCCCCGCTCGAAAACCCATCAACAATGAAAATCAAAACACTGCACTGTGTCCTCATCCATACAAAAGGGTCCATCTGCAATTTGGGATCATCTCAGGCCTATTGTCAAGGGCAAAATTGGGTTTCGAAACTGGCGCCCAAGGGTGCTTTTGGCATCCACCTGTTAACGTGCTGGGCTCTTGCACAAGCTGCAGAATTATAAAAATCAAGCAAATTGAAAATTTTGAAAAAAAATGTGATAATTCAAGAGATATTTTGTAAACGTCAAAACTACATCTAAGAAAAAAGTTAATACCACAAAGTTGTTCAAATAAATGGGAAAATATTCCACATAGAGCCATTTTTACAATTTTTTTTGTCCTGGTCATTTTAACCCAGACAACTTTTTTTTTCCACATATATGAAAATACACACACACACACACACACATTGCAAATAAATGGATAAAAATACATTTATTTGCAAAAATAAAATACAGAAATATCATGTGTTCAGGAGCATCCCTATTCTTTAGATGAGCACATAAATGGTAAATGGTCTGCACTTATATAGTGCCTTTATAACCTTAACAGTATAAGTGCTTTACACTGTGACTCATTTACCCATTCACACACACGTTCATACACCAGTGGTGGCAGAGCTGCCATGCAAGGTGCTAGCCTGCCATTGGGAGCAACTTGGGGTTTAGTGTCTTTCCCAAGGACACTTCGGCATGTGGAGTCGTGTGGGCCGGGATTCAAACCACCAACCCTGCGAATAGTGGCCGACACGCTCTACCAACTGAGCCACAGCCGCCCCAAGCCACACATACTAAACAGGTGTTTATCAGGTGTTTATTCATATCAGTTCATATGAAACGGATCCAAAACACCTTCAATTCAATATAGTTCAGTGACTTTCCTTGCTCTCCTGACATGTCAATCTCTTAAAACAGCAATTTCATCAATGCTCTATTCTGTCGTCTTTCAATCGAATCTGGACTCTGTCCACAAACGCCTTTGCTCCAACATGGTACGCCGTCTTTTCCGCTCTCCTGGCACGCTCCACGTCTGGCCACAACTGCTGTTTCGTTGCTCTGTCAGTGAGCGTCAGATCCTCATTGAATTGCAGCTTGTTAATCTTCAGGTACTCGCTGTTTTTTGCCACCCTCCAAAGAATATCTTTCTCAGAACGTGAAATTAACTGAATAATGACAGGCCTAGCTCGCTGGTTGTCAGTGTTGATCCTGCCCAGTCGATGAACCACATCAGCAATGCCCTGTTGAGTGTTGGGACGACAGCATGACACTCCTCAATAACTCTGGTCTTGACATCCCATAAAGCCACGAATTCTACCTCCTTCCTTAACACTCTGCATCGGACAACCTCTCTTCCAAATTTGCAATTTTCTGCTCCTAGATTGTATTGATTTCATTAACTTAGTCAAGAGAGAGAAAACGCACACTAAACATTTTAGACAATGCATTTATTTAGCAAATGCGTTTACTCAACTTGAATCACAAATCAGGAAAAATACGAAAGTGATTTATCTTAATAGATCAAACAATGAAAGCAGTGCCACAATACCGAATATCAAGAGTAGATCTAAATATAGTACAGAAGAACAGAAATCCCAATGTGAATTTCCAACAAACTGCTTGAATAAAGATCTCACAATAATGGAAATATAAAATTTGACAACACATTTGAATAAATTATAAAATTGGAGTGATGCTTTTACTCTGTTATGTAAAATTAACCACATAGGCAACTACTATTAAAACACTTACATTTGAAAAATATTTCTTATATAACTTTATAGTTTGCATGTAGGATTATGAATTTATTCAGATTCCTTGTTATTTCTCATTTAAGGATAATACTAATGTCAGCTCATGCATTATGTTACATGTAAAATCTCATCATCTTTTTTATCGAAAAGAAAGCAATACATAGTTTTGGTATATAAATGCAAAAATGATCATTTCAACTCATCTGATTCACATTTAATTTGTATCCTAAATTACACCCCTGTCTTTCAGTTTAATGTTAACAGTGTGAAAATATTCATTCCTTACAGTATTATTAAATTACTCTGGGTAAAATACAATGATGTAAATGACTGTATTCTCATCAGGCGGAGAACTTGAGCCAAAAATGCAACATGCTGAATTTAATAATCAACATCTCCCACCAAATACTTGAAACTTAAACTGATAGAGATCAGAGAGCTCATCCTCCAGGTCAAGCACAGTCATCTTACTTGGTGTGATATTGCCAATATTCTCAACAATAAAACCCCTGGAAAACTGTGCTTTGTTTCTGTGATCAACACAACAGTAAGCACTCCATATATGGGTTGGTATATTTAAATAGTTTATGTCATCATTTTGATTGTTGTCTGGAACTGCTCCTACGACAACATATGCTCTGTAACCCTTGTTCAAACAGTAATTAGTCAAAATGACCGAAAGACGATGTTCCAGAACATTCCACTGGCCTCTGTTGAGTCCTCGGTCCTGTGGTATTGCATTAGTGAGGGCAAATGTAGCGTTACAATCTACTTGTGTGGCTGTGTGTTGAACAGGATACAGATGACCTCGGTCCCAATCTATTCCTAATCGATTATAATCTGCATTAGAAGCTTGATGGTCATGGTTGATCTGTTGGAGATGGATGGTAGAATGGAGTAAAGACGTTTGTTCTTTTTGAAGCTATTGGGAAGTTGAAGGACAGACAGACAGATAGATAGGACAGACAAGACAGATAGCTAGACAGTTGCTATTGTGTTCTGTGTGGTCACCAGGGCGTTGATAAGTGGCTGCTAGGGCATTGCTAGGTGGTTGCTAGGCAGTTGCTGGGGTGTTCATGGTGGTCGCTAGGGCATTGCTAGGTGGTTGCTAAGGTATTCCATCTGGTTGCTAGGGAATGGATGTTTTAGAATTAGCTAGGTGTTGCTAGCATATTTTAGCACTTATCTAGGTGTTGTTAGCATATTTTAGCACTTAGCTAGGTGTTGCTAACATATTTTAGCACTTAGCAAGGTGTTGCTAGCATATTTTAGCACTTATCTAGGTATTGTTAGCATATTTTAGCACTTAGTTAGGTGTTGCTAGTATGTTGTAGCCTGTTTCTAGCATGTTTTAGCACTTAGCTAGGTGTTGCTAGCATATTTTAGCACTTATCTAGGTGTTGTTAGCATATTTTAGCACTTAGTTAGGTGTTGCTAGCATATTTTAGCACTTATCTAGGCGTTGCTAGCATATTTTAGCACTTAGTTAAGTGTTGCTAGTATGTTGTAGCCTGTTTCTAGCATGTTTTGGCACTTAGTTAGGTGTTTCTAGCATATTTTAGCACTTAGCTAGGTGTTGCTAGCATATGTGAGCATGTTGCTTTACAGCATAAGTTAGAACAGCCTGAAGCTATGTGATAAACCTGGTGGATGTATCTTGAATCCTCTTTATGATTTATTATAGGAAAGGTTTTCAATCTTCAATTGGAATTTAGGACTACAGACATTTTGTACAGATATTATTTCCATATGGTTCCAAAGTAATTAGCAAAATATAAATTAGTCTACAGGAGCATTACTGTCAAAATGTTCTTTTAAAATGACTTTTACATAAAATATGAACTTATTCACTAGATTCTAGGCCTGTATACACAGATCTTTATCTTACCAGTAGGAATTCTCCAAAGAGTTCACAAATCTGTTAAGAGCAAGTTTCACTAAGATAATCTTAATGAAAGAGTAAGGCAGAGTTGATATGGATGATTTCCCATTCAATTAGCAGGGAGTCTGGGTATCTCAGCAAGTATTAATGCTGACTATCACCCCTGAAGTCGCAAGTTCGAATCCAGGGTGTGCTGAGTGACTCCAGCCAGGTCTCCTAAGCAACCAAATTGGCCCGGTTGCTAGGGAGGGTAGAGTCACATGGGGTAACCTCCTCGTGATTGCGTTTAGGGGTTCTCTCTCTCAATGGGGCGTGTGGTAAATTGTGTGTGGATCGTGGAGAGTAGCATGTGCCTCCACATGCTGTGAGTCTCCACGGTGTCATACACAACGAGTCACGTGATAAGAGGCGCGGATTGATTGACTCAGACTTGTCCTCCAATATGGCGAGAAAAGGGGGTTAAAAAAGATTAAGATTTGCTCTCAGCTCCTAAATTTCTTTGGAGTGCTGGAGAGGTCTCCTAACCTGGTTAAGAGTAGCACGATGACTGTGTTATGGTGAAACCATGAACTTTCAAACAAAGGCAGAGTGTGTTAGGCTTACATGTAATTTTGGAAAATGTGATTAGACGTTGAGCAAATAAGTCAAATCAATCAACATCATTTTTAAATTGCATCATTTTTTTTTTTATTTAATGAATATATTGAAAATCATTATTGTGGATGTATAAAAGATTTGAATAAATGGGCCAGCTAAAGATATAGCTTTCAGAAACTGCAAGAACTAATAAATACAATCTAAATATAAAAACTAAAAATCAATGATGAAAATAATCAGCAACGGGATATCTTCACTGTAGCACAGCGAACCTCCATCAGTGATGTCACTTTACAGTAGTGTGGAAAAGCACTTTGTGGAGCACAACAACAGAGAAAGAGGATGGGATCATTTTGATTAAAAGATAGATTTTGATCAAATATTTCTGAAATGTTAAACATTAAATCTTTACCTCTAAATTGACTGTGGTTAAATTTATTTTATTTTTTTTGATAACGTGAAAGCATATTTTTGCACACAATGCTTAGTGTACACTTACCCACTTTATAGACTGTATAGTATGCAAGTAGTATACGTAAAAAAAATTGTAGCCTTCAATTTGCACATTCTTTGCAGGGGAACATCGGGCAAGATGTTGGGATAATGTTTTAAAATTCTGTAAATTATAACTGGCTTCCTTAATTAATTAATTAATTAATTAATGTATTGACAGAAAACAACCTATTATTAAACGAATGTTTTATAGTGTGTTAAATTAAACCATGAATGAATGGTGTCATACTGCTCTGACTTGAAACCTTTGTAGGCTCACTATTGGCTGATTGTATGGTTGAGGCTGGCCATTTTGGGTAGACATCAATGTAGTCCTAATTTCACAACACTTAAGTGTCCCCACAGTCAGCACCTAAGAATCAGTCTAAGACTTTACTGAAAGTTGCTTTTAGCATCTTTATAAGAAGCTCCTATTCTTAAACAAGTCTTCTTTTTGATAAGAATTTTTTGACACTTTTTAAGACTATTTTTAAGAGCATTTCTGAGAAGTTTTATACATACGACCCCAGGAACTGATACAGCTTGATTTGATCTTTAGTAGGCTGCATTAGACTCTATGAACCTCATATACCTCAATGTAGGATCATTTGTAAATCACACGCTTTATGTCATGAATTCATAAAACATGAAATATTATTATGACACACTGGCGGCCAAAAGTTTGGAATAATGTACAGATGTTTCTCTTATGGAAAGAAATTGGTACTTTTATTCACCAAAGTGGCATTGAACTGATCACAATGTATAGTCAGGACATTAATAATGGGACACATTACTATTACAATTAGAATTTTTTTTTCAGAACTTCTTAGACTACTTAAAATAGTTCTCATCAAAAATCCTCCATGTGCAGCAATGGAGTCGTGGCCAGACGTGGAGTGTGCCATGAGGGTGGAAAAGACGGCTGTTGTGTCGTCACGTACAAAATAAATGAGAGCACACACAGAGTAGCGAACATGTCTCTTTACTTTTTCATTCTCTCTTCCTCCTCTCTCCTCCTATCTCCATATCTAGCACAATATCTCCATCTAGTGGAGATTTATGAAATGACAACTTAACAAGAGAACACAACATTTCCCCCTGACTTAATTTGTTTCCATCTGCAGTTACAATGAACATTGCTAAACAATATATTCAGTCGTTTTATTTTCTTACCCGATTTCTTTACTTATAGTAGAAACACAGAACAATGTCTAACAATGTCTCTTGACAAAACACATATAGCATGAATAGTTACATGAACATCCTTTCAGTTCAAACCACAACTTTCCTGAACTAAACTTCTGGGTATTTTCTATTTCTTTCTTCTTTGCCTTCTATAACAGTTTAGGTTACATACTCTTTCAACCATACTGGCTTACTTCTACAACGTCCCTCAATGGTTGTTACCATTTCCAGGTGGTGCAGTAGGAGTTAACACAGAGTGTTCAGGAACATGAGTAAATTCTGTGAGCAGTGGTGCCAAATGAGATACGTCCCAAGTTCGTCCATCACTCAGTTCAAAACTATGTGTCCCCTTCCTTCTAACAACCTGCATAGGGTTGCTGAATTTTGATTTCCCTTTTCTCACATGCACAGGTTTTCGCACCTGTACAAAATCGCCTTCCTTGAGCCCCGGAGTCTTTGCTTATCGCTTTGTATCCAGGTATGCTTTCATTTTCCTCTGGTTTCGCATCACTTTTGTTTTCAGCTTTTTTATAGCCGGATTCACATTGCACTTTGGAAGAATTGTCAATTTTGTTCTCATTTTCCTTCCAAACATCAGCTCAAAAGGAGAAATTCCTGTCGTGACATGAGGTGTGGCTCGGTAAGTTTGCAGAAAATCCGCAATGAACGATGTCCAAGGGGCTCTTTCCCTTTCTGCAGTCAGAATAGCCTCCTTCAGCACCTTATTCCAGCGCTCCACAGCTCCATTTCCTTCCGGGTTATATATAGAAGTACGGATGTGCTTTACATCTCTTTCTTGTAGGAATAGTTTGAACTCTGTTGACCGGAACTGAGGTCCATTATCAGTAACAACCTCCAGAGGGTTCCCTTTCTGGCTGAACACTGACCTCAGAAAACAATTAATGGTAGATGCAGTCACGTGAGGTGCAAAAGCTACCTCTGGCCATTTTGAATGGTAGTCAATCAATGTGATAGCGTATCTACAACTAACAGGACCAATGTCGAAAGGACCCACCACATCGATGCCCAGTTTCTGCCACGGACCAATTGGATAGTCAACTGGGGTAAGTGGTGCATGTGTGGTTCTAGCAGTTTTATCATTGAGTTGGCAGGTGACGCAGGTTGCAATTGTGAGCTGTACCTGCGAATCCATCTTAGGCCACCAGTAGAACTCCCTAAGCCGTTGCTTAGTTCTCACAATGCCTTGATGGCCATCATGAGCGAGGGTGACCAAACGTGAACGTAAACTAAGTGGCACAATCAGTCTGTGTGGTCCTCGTAGCACATACGAGTCCAAAATAGACAGTTCGTCTCGTATTGGAAAGTACCTGGAAATGTCAGGATGCAGGGCTTTGGATGTAGCGGGCCAGCCATACTCAATGTATTGACGAAGTTGGCAAGCTCAGGACATGAGGAGCTTTCAGCAGCAAACTCGGCCACAGGAACAGCTGACAGGAGTGTAGTGATAGCAACAGTTTCGGGTTCCGAATCAAGGTCAGAATTAATTTCATTTGGCAATGGAAGATGTGAAAGACAATCCGCTACCTGGTTGTCAACCCCCCGTCTGTACTGCATAGTATAGTTGAAGCAGAGCAGTCTGGCGGACCATCGTGCTACTCTTAGTCCAGCTCGTCCAATACCTTTAGTAGTCAAAAGGGTGGTTAGGGCTTGGTGATCTGATCTTAATGTGAAGTGTTTGCCCCACAGGTATGTTCTCCAACGCTCAATGACCCAGACACAAGCAAGGGCTTCTTTTTCAACAACCGAATATTTCCTTTCTGCCAATGTCAAGCTTCTGGATGCGAAAGCCACGGTCCTTTCTGCCTTATCTGGATGAAGCTGAGTCAGGATGCCACCTACGCCGTAGTCTGAGGCATCTGTTGTAACAAATGTGGGCAAAGCAGGATCAAATAAAGCCAATGCAGGGCTCTGTGCAATCAGTTCTTTTGCTTCCTGGAAACTTTCGTGTGCTTTATTACTCCATGCAAAATTTGAATTTACTCTAAGGGCATCTCTCATAGGCTCAACAACAGCTGCGTAGTTAGGAATGAATTTAGCATACCAAGCGGCGAGACCTAGAAATGATCTTAGTGTGGGCGCATCCGACGGTGGTGGAGCATTGCGTATTGCTTCCACGTGACTGTGATCAGGCATCAGTCCCTCTTTGGAGATGGTATGTCCCAGAAATGTGAGCTTTTCCTGGCGAAATGTACATTTCTTCTCATTTAGATGCAGACCTGCTTCTTGTAGTTTGTGCAGCACTATTTTAAGGTGAGTATCTTGGCTAGTAACAGAGTCACCAAATACAATTATGTCATCCAGATAACACTGGACGCCTATAACACCCCTGAGAATAGTAAACATCATTTTTTGAAAAGCCGCTGGGGCTGATGCTAATCCGTAGCAAACCCGCTTGAAACGAAACAACCCATGATGTGTTATAAAAGCAGTAAGGTCCCTACTGTCCTCATGTAGTGATACCTGATGGTAAGCATTTGCCAGGTCGATTGTAGAAAACATCACAGCCCCTCTCAAGTGTGAAAAGAGTTCTTCAATGTGTGGAATGGGGTAGCTGTCCACAACGATTGCTTTGTTGGGTTCCCTAAGTTCCACACACATTCTGATGTCTCCAGATTTCTTTTGAATCACTACGATGGGCGAAACCCAAGGCGAAGTATCCACTCTTTCAATAATATCTGCTGCTAGTAGGCGGTTCAGCTCTGCAGACACAGCATCCCTTACTGAAAAAGGTAGTCTGCGTAGCTTCTGTTGCACGGGAATAACATTTTCATGCATTTACACTTTGTGTACATAGTTCTTTGCACAGGCAAAGGATGGCGTATCCGTATGGAACACTTGTTGCACTGACTGTTTGGGGGTGAGTACTTTATTTCCTGTTATGCACAAATTCAATGAATATATTAAGTCCATGCCCATAAGTGCGTTTCCACTTTTCACAATATAGAATGTTGCAGGTACTGAATGTTCACCATGTCGCGCAGACGTCTCAATACATCCCAGCACTGGAAGATCATCTTTTGAATATGTGACAAGACGCACGTCTGACTGTTTCAAGGGTAGTTCAGAGAAGTATTGCTTATATATATGCTCTGGAAGCAAAGATACGGATGATCCAGTATCAACAATCAGTTCTTGCGTCGTAGTACCAGAAAATGTGCCCATTTCAATGTCACACACAATTTTGTTTGCAGCAGCAAATGTGTTAGTCATGTACAAAACTTCAGGGACTTCGATTTCTCTGACGTCCTGTCTTCGTCCAGAGCGGCACACTTTTGCAAAATGTCCCATTTTACCACATAATTTACATGTCTTATTTAAAGCAGGGCACGGCTTGGAATTTGCCAAATGGCAGCTGGAATCACAGTGATAACATTTGCGTGCAGAATGACTCTGGGTTTTACCTTGTGTGGTTCTACGCATGGTCGTTTCCTTTTTTCTGACCTATAGCCGTTGAACTGGTAAGTCGGCAGGTTTTGCAAATTCACTCGCATTAGCCATGGCATTTTCCACTTGAACGGCCACTTGCACTGCTCTATCTAACGTTAAATCAGCTTCAAGTAGTAAGCTTTCACGAATTCTGCTGCTGTGCACTTTCTCAACAATTTGATCTCTTAGCATTTCATCTTCTTTGTCACCAAATGCACATAAGGACACCATATCACGAAGCGCGGCCACATACTGAAGTATATTTTCGTCATGCCTTTGCTCCCTTTGACGAAATTTATGTCGTTCAGCAATGCCATTAACTTTTGGTACAAAATGCGTTCTGAGAGCTGTAAGAGCAGATGCATAGGTCGTACCGGTATTAGGAAGAGTGTAGAAAATTCTCTGTGCTTCTGTGCCCAGGCAGTGAAGCAGTGTAGCACGCTTCCGAGTATCAGGCCAGTCATCTCCCTCAGCATGAATCGCCAACAAGTAATTCTCAAACATTTGCGTCCATATCCCAAATGGAACTGCAGGCTCACCAGGACATTGTAAGTATGTAGAAGGAAGATGAACTGCCATCCTCGTCGCCAATTTGTTGTGTCGTCACATACAAAATAAATGAGAGCACACACAGAGTAGCGAACATGTCTCTTTACTTTTTCATTCTCTCTTCCTCCTCTCTCCTCCTATCTCCATATCTAGCACAATATCTCCATCTAGCGGAGATTTATCAAATGACAACGTAACAAGAGAACACAACAACGGCGTAATATTTTAACAAATAAATAATATACTACAGTATGGGAAATTCACAAATATTCATAAATAGTAAGATGGATTTGGCGACATGACTGCATAAGGGTAATGCATTCTTTTCAGCTACTGTATTTGCTTATTTAGCAGATGCTCTTAAAGGGACAAAGGCCGCTTAAACTTCACGTGCAAGAATGCCACGACCAATTAGCTTAGCTTAGTTTAGTGACGTGTTTCTGTGCTACTACCTACAAACAATATATTTTTCATAGAATGAAAATAAATGATGTCCAAGAGCACATCTGGTTCTCCAGAAATGCCACAGATGCTTTGGAAAGGGAGCTAGTAACATGAAAAAAATGGTGGAAACATAAATCCACATCCAGACACTGACGTGGAATTTTTATATTAAAAGCCTTTATTACACGGGCTACATCTTAAAAAGCACCAATGCAAGGGGCCTGGGTAGCTCGGCGAGTAAAGACGCTGACTACCACACCCGGAGTCGGAAGCTTGAATCCAGGGTGTGTTGAGTGACTCCAGTCAGGCTTCCTAAGCAACCAATTGGCCCGGTTGCTAGGGTGGGTAGAGTCACGTTGGGTTAAGGTCCTCGTGGTCGCTATAATGTGGTTCTCGCTCTCGGTGGTCCCTTCAAGTTTGTTTATATTTATATAATTGTGTTTCTACAGTCTGTACCACAGTCATTCTTCTTATTTCATCAAGGCTTTTGTTTATTGTTTTTAAAATAACCTCACTGAACTGAACTGCAAAAAAGAAGCATCCAGTCAAATTAACAAGTTGGCAAGTTGTAAATGTGTATGTAAATGTAAGTTAAAGGCAGTAAATATCAGCATGTCTTAATCATGTAATACCATATTTTAAACCATGTATTTTTCTACAATAGCTCTGATCTGCTTAGAAGATGTGTAACTGACTAACATACAAAACAAACAGTATCACATTTGGTCACTTTATTCTGTTGCTTTTCACTCTACATGTAGAAACACATACATTACTGCTGCTTTTTCTCTTAACATGCCACAAACTGATAAAGTCTATATACTCATGGCTGATGTTTTTGTGCTTTTTATTTTCAATAGTCAAGAAATCATCGCTGAAGACCCTGAAGAAATGGCAGATATTCATCTTCAGACCCAACAAAACCAAACACTGCTTTTCTCCAAACCCTGAAGTAATAAGACTGAACTAGTAAGTTGTTGTCAGCTGACAGCTTCATTGAATTCTACCCACTCAACACCAGTTTCATGTACAGCAGTAAAGAGAAGACTCAGGGGTGCAGGCCTTACGGGAAGAACTGCAAATAAAAGACACTTTTGAAACAGAAAAACAAAAAGAAAAGGTTTGAGTGGACATATAAACACAAACATTGGACAACAGATAATTGGAAAAGAGTGTTATGGATCTTAACCCCATTGAGCTTTTGTGGGATCAGATAGACTGTAAGGTGCGTGAGAAGTGTCCGACAAGACAGTCACATCTATGGCAAGTGCTGCAGGAAGTGTGTGAAATGTCACCTGAGTATCTGGACAAACTGACAGCTAGAATAACAAGATCTGCAAAGCTGTCATTGCTGCACGTGGAGGATTTTTGATGAGAACTTTAAGTAGTCTAAGAAGTTCTGACATTTTTTTGCAAATTGTAATAGTAATGTGTGACGTTATTAATGTCCTGACTATACATTGTGATATTCAATGCCATCTTGGTGAATAAAAGTACCAATTTCTTTCCAAAAGACAAAAATCGGTACATTATTCCAAACTTTTGGCCACCAGTGTGTCATAATAATATTGTAATATATTGTTTTTAATGTGGATTGACGACAGTAGGCATGCTTTGGATCATTTGTGAGTCACTCTTGGCGGTTAACAAGTCCTCACGAGGACTTCTAATCTGTCGTGGGTTTAGGAGCTACTTTTATCGTTAAAATGCTTCATGAATTACTCTTAGATTAACATTTTATGAGTCCTAAAATTATGAGTGACATGCTCCTAATTTTGAAGAGTTGCTCATATATTTCCATGTTAAGATGTGTTGTGAATACGGGCCCTGATAAACTTTCAGACAATTAGCAACACAAAAAAGAACAAAAACACTGATTGATATTGAATCTCACCTCCGGTTCAATTCTCCATGGAATTCCAGCTCTTCTGACTTCACCAGTTTCTCTGTATCTGTACGCTGACCAAACAGGAATATGCCAGTTGGTATCATAATACGTCGCAAATCTATCATATCCCCTATAATCCTGGCAGATTCTTTTATAATTTTGCCCTTGCAGGTTAGTGGGTGTAACCCGACCATTTTGCGTCTTTAGAAAGAATTCAGGACAATTTTCTAAAAAGTTCGGCACGAGCCTGCATGAAGACAGTAGACTAAAGGACAGCAGGACGAGCAGAGACCACAGGAGTTTCATTGTAAACTGCACCAATGACAATGAGAATGAAACTAGATTTGGACACTCTCTTTAAAGATTATATCAATGTCAGTGAAGAATGAAACTGATAGGTGATGACTGCATGAGTTACTGTACAGTAAAGGCATCAGAGCTGTTGGTTGGGTTTTAGAGGTTGCACGTTTCGCATGTTTTAGGTTTTGGCCAACAGGGATTGAACCGGTTTAGCACATTCCACAAAGTGTGTGTGTGTGAGAGAGAGAGAGAGAGAGAGAGAGAGAGAGAGAGAGAGAAAGAGAGATGTAAGATAAGGTAGGTAAGCTTTTATCTAGAATTATGTGAAACTAGCATGACAATTAGTATGATTTAAGGACATTACACGGCTGCATGATTCCCTCCTTACAAGTGCAGACTATAGGGTGTAGTACATTAGAGTTAGTAAATGGTGAAATCATTTTTACTTCTGGGTGAATTATTCCTTTAAAACTGACACTCAAGAAATTACATCACCTGAATTCTTTCTAGAGTATGGCAGAAAGACTGTCAATTTAACACGTTAATTTAGAGGAATTAGCTATATAGCTGAACAAATATCATTCATGGAGTCAATCAAGGAAACACACTGGAGTGGATCAAATATCACAATTCATAACCAACTAAGTAACACTTTCAGAACTGACAAAGGAATGGACAAAACAGGAGGGTACTTATACAAGAAGGTGCTGAACAGATGGAAGTGATGAGGGCAGTGCATTATGGGAAATGTTGTTGGAGAATATTCTGACAACAGATGACAAAAAAACATTTCAAAATAAGTGTCAATGGAACAAAACAGAGAATAACTGACAATAACAAAATCAGTGCAATTAATCATATCACCAGACCCGTACGCAAGTTCTGCGAAAGTGATGGCAGTCGACTCGACAGCAAGATCTCGTGCTCTTCGCTTTCAAATTATGTCACTTAAAGCGTGATTGCGTCACTCAAGGCTAGCTAGAAGGCCTCGACTGGGATATTTCCTAAAGATCACACAAACTAAGAACAAATAAATCAATCTGATTGGCTGATGAATCTGACAATCTGACTTTAGTTGCTCATTTGCACTTTTGAGGGATTCTGAAGAAACTCTGAAGGCCTGACGGGGTGCAGCTCAGACTCACGCGCTGTTTTGGGGATGTGATTTGTGAAATAGTTGTCACACTTTGCTTGTAAGCATCAAGGAATAAATTCTGACTGGATAAACTTTCAATTTTTCTCTGTTTGCTTGTAGATTTATTAAGAGTGGAAAGCGATTAAAAATACATAGGCAAAAAGGTGATTGAGAATGAAAGGATGAAAATTTTTTATTTATTTGGCATGTTAGGCCAGCAGAGAAGGCTTTGCTGGCCCTGAGAATTCGCCACTGATATATATATACCAAGGCTCTGTTTTGGCGACATGAGGGGGACCGACACAATATTAGGCAGGTAGTTTTAATGTTGTGGTTGATTGGTGTGTGTGTGTGTGTGTGTGTGTGTGTGTGTGTGTGTGTGTGTGTGTGTGTGTGTGTGTGTGTGTGAGCGTGTATTTATCACTTTGTGGGGACCAAATGTCCCCATAAGGATAGTAAAACCCGAAATTTCTGACCTTGTGGGGACATTTTGTAGGTCCCCATGAGGAAAAAAGCTTATAAATCATACTAAATTATGTTTTTTGAAAATGTAAAAATGCAGAAAGTTTTCTGTGAGGGTTAGGTTTAGGGGTAGGGTTAGGTTTAGGGGATTGAATATAAAGTTTGTACAGTATAAAAACCATTATGTCTATGGAAAGTCCCCATAAAACATGGAAACACAACGTTGTGTGTGTGTGTGTGTGTGTGTGTGTGTGTGTGTGTGTGTGTATATATACTGTATAGCAGCAAAAAAAGAAACATCCTCTCAATTCCAACTGCTTTTAATTTCAGAAAACTTAACATGTGTAAATCTTTGTATGAACATAAAACTAAGTTGAAATTTTCAACTAAGACATAAACTGAACAAGTTTCATAGACATATGACTAACAAAAATGGAATAATGTGTCCCTGAACAGGGGGCTGGTGGCATTATCATGCTGGATGGTCATGTCAGGATGAGCCTGCAGGAAGGGTACCACATGAGGGAGGGACTGGCAATAGGGTTGCCAGTATGTTACTGTAAAATTACGGTGTCTTGATGTTGCTGAAATTAACAGCTAGATCCTGTTTTTACAGCTACAGTATACAACTGTAATTTAGCAGCATATAGCTGTCAAATTACATACCATCTACTGTTGTTGAAATTTTCATATTTACTGGTTTATTTTGACATTGTTTATGTTCATCTTTTATTTTTTTACGTAAAAGTATGTTTGGTTATTGTCACCATTGTTGCATTTTGTATGCCGAGAGTTGATTTCTGTGTGTCTTGATAACAACTTGAGTAATGCTGTAAGTTCATCAAAAACATCAGACTCTCAATTTGCTGATATAATTTTGCTGAAATATCCTTTACTGCTTTTGCTTTTATGTTTTTATGTGTAATGCATTACTATTGCCACATGTAGTGCCAATTTAAAAAATACATTTCAAAATGTCACTATAGCTTTCACCAAGTTTTGACATTGTGTCGAATGAAGTGACACAAGGGGTCTTTTTCACAACCTGAGAAAAGGCCAATGTCAAGTTGGCAGATAGAATTTGCATGCCCCTCCCCGGACATACGGGTATAAAGGGAAGCGGGCAGCGAAGGGAAGCAGGGCAGCGAGTGCCAGTCAGAATTTTTCTTCGGAGCCGGACGGTTGTGCAACAGCAAGCTGAGTTCACCACTCTTCCACTCACCTCTACTGGTGATAAGCACTGCTGTTGGATCTACGGCGCGTTTCCAGTTGGCGTTCTCTCTCTCTGCACGCTGTGCAGTCTACGCCCCTATGCCACTTCTAACGGTCATAAAACCTGCCTCATGTGCCTGGGCTGCGATCACATGCAGGCAGCATTTTATGAATGGTTCGTGTTCTCAGTGCGAGAACATTGCGGTCGCAGGTTTCTTTTCTCACGAGAGAAAGCCACAAGACCTTGTGTCCCTCCTGCCACAGACTGACATACCTCCCCATCCTTATCTGAGCCTAGTAAGAAGGTTGGCAATGAAACTCAACCGGCAAATTTATGTGAAATCAGCTTAACATTAGCCATTGTTCATCTCGAAGTGGTATGATTGGAAAAATCATAATGGATACACCATAAAAATATTTGATCATTCTCTTAAGTTCTCGTATTGGTAATTCCTGCACTTTGATGTTGTTGTCAGGTCAATAGTAGCCTTTCCCTATTCATATTTTATAAACATATTTTCTTTTGACTGCAGGTGGCTCTCCAGTAAGACTTTGACACAGTAACTATATTCTTAATTAGTTGAGTCAGTCACCACATAAGCCTCTTTACAGGATTTCAGATCTTTAATAACAGCTTTCTCGTGTTCCAGCCATGTATTCGGATTGAACTGTGATTCTGAGGAGCAGCGTTGGTTAGGGTGGAGGTGGCCAACATAGAGGCATGATTATCAGTGTGGCTCACTGGATACAGGTGATCTTTGTCATGATTTGTATCACTGTTATTACTACCGTCACCTTTGGTTTGCATACATGGCTCAGAATCTCCATCCAGCTAAAAGGTGTGAAAAAATAGTCAAATACATTTATTAATATAATTATTTCCAACTCATTTAACGGTGAAGTATGTTATTTTTTTGGCTATTAATATAGTACCATCTGCCGATTAATCGGTTATAGACCTTTCACTCCACCTTAGTTATCGGTATCGGCAAAATCCACTATCGGTTGACCTCTAGTACATAGTCCTGAGGTGTGACAAATTAATTCTTAAAAGTACAAAAAACTAGTGTCTCAATTTGAAACTCACAGAAAAGATGACTCATTGACAATTTGTTTCACTGACTTTTCTTGTTGTATTTTCTCCTTTACATTTTTGTTTAGACATTCCAGAGGGTGGAAGGTTAAGACTTTCCAGTGAGCATCATTTACTCTGCTCTCATAAATGCAAATAATATTAATAAAACTATTAACAAAATAGGTTATTGCAACAAGGTTGTTGTATTGTTTAGCAAGCCCCTGCTGCTTTTGCTCACACACACATTTATCACACTCAAGTATTCCAAGTATAAGGACAGAAAAGTACAGTGATCCCCGAAATGATGAATTGTTCCTGACGCATAAGTTGGCATACTGGTGTCCAATGACCATGCCGGTAATTTAAACAATGAGACATTGTGTCAGACGAGTCAATGAGAGTTCAGTTCGTGATGGTGACTTGAATAGATGGATGATTTCTAAACTAAACTGATGTTGATGAATGTCGTGGATGTGTGCTCAAAACGATGAAGTGATGTCTGAGATGGAGACAAGAATTTACTCATCTTCATCTTCATCATTGTTATTGTCTTCATCGTCATCATCGTTGTCATCATCATCATTGTCATCATCATCGTTGTCATCATCATCATTGTCATCATCATCGTCGTCATCATCGTCATCATCATCATTGTCATCATCATCGTCATCATCATCGTCATCATCATCATCGTCATCATCATCATTGTCATCATCATCGTCATCATCATCATCGTCATCATCATCATTGTCATCATCATCGTCATCAGGATCGATTTTTCCTGCTATCACATCTTCGATCCAGGTGTCGAGCTCTTCAGCAGTGGGCATATCCTCCTCATCATCCATCTCCATCCACACACTGTCAGCCTGAGACACACACACAACATGAATGAGAAACACACTTCTCTCGAATTCCAAGCATCAATTTTAGGGCTGTTGATTTAACGTGACAAATTATATAAAAAAAGATTGTGGTGGTTGTGTAGATAGACATAAAAAGATGTATAGCACAAATTCTCCAATTCAAAATTCTGCTATAATCCACTATAAAAACATGTCAGTTAAATATACAAATTTAACTACTTTAATTATAAACTTTTATTGAAACGTTTCTATTAGACAGTAAAAGATTTAGATTTATGATCATAAAATACATATATGAAATTACTGCGCTCCTGAAATAATAACATACAACAAGTATGATGTGTTAGCTAGTATCAGGGGCGGATCTACCAACTACCAACCCAGTATAAGTATACAAATGTATACAATATAAGTGTAATATAATACACTATGCTGCTACAAAACCGCTACACTATGTCCACAAATATAATAAGTTGACATAGTGTAGCGGTTTATTCATGTCCAACTGCCTCAACTCTCTCCGGATGACCACATAGACAAATGACCACATAGACTGATCGTGTGATTGATTATAGCGGCAGCCAATCACTTGAAAGTATATCAGTGATCAATTGCTTGATAGGACAAAGAAGCGGCCAATGGCGTGATGGGTTACAGCAGCAGCCAATCGCGTACTTTCTGCTGCAGCGCATGTGCAGTGTTTAGTTACTTGCAGGCTTAGTTTTTTTTCCTCCCCTTTTTATGCCCAATTTTAGAATGCCCATTTCCCAATTTGCTTTATGTCCTCATGGTGGCATGGTGACTTGCCACAATCTGGGTGGCAGAGGACAAATCTCAGTTGCCTCTGCATCTGAGACCATCAATCCGCACATCTTATCATGTGGCTTGTTGAGCGAATTGCCACAGTCTGGAGGCTTCACGCTGTTCTCCACGGCATCCACGCACAACTCACCATGTGCCCCAACAAGAGCGAGGAAGTTACCCCATATGACTCTACTCTCCCTTGTAACTGGACAAATTTGGTTGCTTAAGAATCCTGACTGGAGTCACTCAACACGCCCTGGATTCAAACTCGCTCAAAAAGTATGTTTCAATTTAAATCATTTAATTATCATCATAATTTTTTCTTGTCATCTTCATTATTGTTAATGAAATAAAAATACCTCTACAAGTTCACAAACACATTCTGCTCAGTAAAACTGAATATATGATTTAAGTTTGTGTTCCCTTTTGTTAAATTAATCACCATTTGCATGTAATGTGATCCTCTACTTGTGTAAATTAGATTTAACATCATGTTTGTATGTGCACACTGCAGGTAAAGCTCTTGCGTGATAACTGAACATGTTTACTGGCATTGGAGACATGAAATATAATGATGCTCACATCCTCCACATCCACTACGCCGATCTGAGGAGACGAGAGGTCAATGCCGAAGGTCTTCTCCCAGTATGGCACCAGCTGCAGGGGACACACAGAGGTCAAAGGTCAGCATGGTTCAGGTATGACAAGTGATTCCTGACAAAGTCATATGGCATAGTTCACTGTGAAATGTTGTATTTGCAAACAGATGTTCAATTTCAACTTGTGACAGCCCTTACTGTGACTATTCACAGCATAAATGCTGCTTTTGAATAATAAGGAATAGGTACAAATAGTTGTATAGACATTCAAATACATTTTTGAAAGCTATATAGGAGAGTAACCTATAATTACATCCTTGTTTGAACTCCTCAAATAATTGTCTGCAAGTGTCCTGCAGAGAGCAGCAGAGAGCTGAATCATGTGTTGAAGCACCGGCTCTCTGTGTCATCTTCAAGAGCTCAGAAGTTCCAGAAGAGTATTTTATGAGTAACTTTCTGCATTTACTGTGAGATATTATATTAGTATGAATCTTCAACAGGAACTTTTAACATTTAGGTTTATTTTCCTGACAGATGCTCTCATTAAAGTCTTTAGAAGAGTGTATAATGTGTTGTTTACTCTTCATCAGGTTCAGTTCAGCTGTGAAGATCAACTGACCTGCATGATTTCGATTTAACGCAGACTCCAATATCCTCATGCAACCCACGTCCTCATGTGTGGATGTTGTATTTTGGCTTCGCAATATGCAACGCGTCGTTTCAATGAATTTAATCTGACTGAATACTGTTCACAAGACTCTACACTGTCATTTAAGAGTTAAACTTCTGGTGCAGCGAGTCACGTGACACAACAGCATGACAATGATTTCCGCGAAGCGCTTCTACGGGTGCAGCACCAACAAAAGTGCCTCTGGTAAGAAACCTCTCAAGGTTTTTTCATTGAAACCTGTTTGGATGTAAAGAGTAGCGTCTCTAGTTTCATTTGATATGCCGCTTTAAAAAATCGGTTAATTTTTCGTCTGTCAGTGTGCTAATAAACGTGATGTCCACATATGTGGAAAATGGGACCTCATTCTCTCAAAAGTTGAAAAAGCATGTTGGTTATTTGGAATAACTTTCAACATTTACACCTCTTTGGGTTCACTTCATATTAATATACATTGTTTATATTTTATTTTGTTATCACTGTGCAATACAGTTCTATTCATTAACATTAATAAATGCATTCATATATATTCACTGTGTATATTCACATTGAGAATAAATGTATTCATACAAAAGATGAAATATCAAATTAAAAATATAGAGTGCACCTTTTTCTAGTTACTACATGTGGCGTTACAGTGATCTGTTGAGTGTCATACCAGTGGGAAGTCATCGGGATCAATCCAGATGATGCTCAGGTTTGGGTTCTCCGTGTTTTCTTGAGCCACTTCCTTCAGAATCTCCAGGAACTCATAACCGTCTGCACAAAAATCAGAGATCATCACAAATATGTCTGACTTACAGCATAACTATGTCATATCCATTACAGATAGGCTGTAGGCTGTGTTTACCAGGGTCGGACTCCTCTGCAAAGGCAACAATGTGTTGTCCTTTAATATCATCGTCCTAAAAGGGACAGCAATCACTGAGCTAGTAACAGTCATGATAAGGATGATAATTACACAGAAGAAATGCCATAAGATATACCTGTAGCACTTTATTTTACAGTACTGTTCTACATGTATGTAGTAAAACTTATTGTCTTCTCCATATTTGTTATTGTACTATGTTGTGTGTATGTATATATATATATATATATATATATATATATATATATATATATATATATATATATATATATATAGCTCTGTGCAAAAGTCTTAGGCACATGAGATGTTTCACAAAAGCATTTGTCTTAAGATGGTTATTTATATTTTCAGCTTTAGTGTGTCAATAGGATTTATGATTGTTAGACTCCCAAACATTACTTTTGCAAATAGAAAAGATTCGAATGGAAGAACAGGGAGCCCTGCAAGAGACGTCATGGCCCCAACAATGCCCTCTACGGAACATCGAGTCAGTCTGAGATTACATGAAGAGACAGAAGCAATTGAATAGATAGAAGAACTGTGGAGAATTCTCCAAGAAGCTTGGAACATATTGTCTGCCAACAACCAAGAGAAACTGTGTTCAGGTGTATCTAGGAGAATTGGGGATGTTTTAAAGGCAAAGGTGTTCACACCGAATATTGATTTAGCTTTTTTATGTTTACTGGACTTTGTATGACATTAAGTGATAAATGAAAACTATGTATGGCATTATTTTTGAAGACATCCTCATTATGCAACATTTTTCACAAGTGCCTAAAACTTTTGCACAGAACTGTGTATATTTTGCATTTTATATTTCTTGAAAAGTGACAGTCAATACAGTCAAAATATGATAAAAGCTTACAAAACTAATTTTTCACAATATCTTATAATCTATGTAGTTCTAATATATTTTATATACATGAATCGTGAGCACACCACATACTGTGCAGTGTGCACAACTATATACTGTTTGTAATGCAACATATTTCTACAGAATTATGTTCCATGATTGCATAAAATAAACTCCTCAAACAGTCATAATGTTTGAAATGCACTCAAAGCAGCATTTACAGATCGGCTGATAAAGGATTGAGTTTATAAAGGAAGTCTTACCCAGATCTCGTACATGCTGTGGGGTTCCATTTTCCTCAGAGTCGGTCTGAAACAGGTAAAGGAAATCAGCAACAATGGCCATTTTCAACTGCTGCTTCAAAGTAGATTTTATCCAAAGATCCTACTGAAAGGACTTATGTGAAAAAAGTCATTTTATCATGTAGGCATGACAATGCTGAAATACTGCTATTCCACAAATGTAGTTTAGTTTTTTCTTTATTTTGTTTTTGATCCCTAATCTGATTCTAACTCCTCATAAAGCTTTAAGGTACATCCACCAATCTCGGTACAGACCTTCAGGCATTTCTGAACTAACTAATTGGACTTACTATTTTCCCATATCTGATAATCAAAAAACCCAATGGGCTATGCCATTACTCAATTCAATTAAGGGAACGAGTTTACTCAATCAAGTGAGTAAAGTCAACTTAAGCAACATTGCATGTCTAATGGTAGTTTTTATTTTTATATGCAACATATCTCAGGCTTTAGAATTGTGTTAAATGTGTGAGGATGTGTGTTCATCAACCTGTTATATGTCCCACATAATCATACTGTATCAAGTTAAAACTGGTTTTGTCAATAGTTCAGAAATAACCTACATATATTATATTATATAATGCTGAAAAGATTATTAAAACTGCAGCGCTGCTCATATCCACCATTGAAATATGCTGCTTACTGTAAAAGAACCCGGAAGCGGTTGCCTGCATTGTGACACATTAATCAATATACATTAAGAGAATGTTCAAATTGTGGCTCGGAATGTTCATGAATTCAAACACCAACTTCAAATGTAAACATCCATCCATCCATCCATCCATCCCCCACCTGTTGTGTTCCTCAATGTAGTTTATGAGGTCGTCTTCAGTGTAGGGTTTGCCAGGGATGGTGACGGGTTCACTCATGAAGGGCTCGTAGAAATCCACTTCATTCAGCTTTAGGTTTAATTTCTTAGCAATCTAAACACAGTGAGAGATAATACCAAAAATAACCTCTAGTCTGCTTTTAAAGGTACTTTTTCTACTATATACAAATACTAATTTGTTTGTGCACTGTAAGCAAATAATGAAATATTTGAAAATGAATAAACGATACACCTGTGCTGGTAATATTATTACTGCAACCATTTCCCAATATAAGTGAATGAATGAGGCACCTTTGGTTCAAATGTGGCAAAGAACTTGATGAAGGGGTGGAATTCCTCAGCTGCATCATCATACTCAATGAAGTCTTTGGTAAAAACAAAAATATACAATTTAAAGTTGTTAAATCTGTTAATATCGTAACGATTGCGTATGCTGTAAGTATAATGGCATACTAACGTGGAGACTTCTCGGTCTTGAAAAAACCCATCAGTTTAATATCCTCCTCGATGTTATGAAAGCCTTTGAGCTCTCTCTCATTACTGATGATCTCCACAGGTTCCTGAATCACCTGAGAGAAGACCACAGACAATAATCAATAAACTGTAAGTGTGTGATTTACAGTATAATCGTGATTCATGATCCCTCACGTCATAGAGAAATTCCACCAGTGTGTCAGCCGCCAGCTCTCCATCATACTCAATGATCTCGTTATCAGCAAAGATGTAGATGCTGTCCACCTCATCCAGACCTGCCCAAAAACAATGTCTACCTCAGAAAAGTTCTGCTTCAATGTCTGATTGGTTGTGTCATTCAACAGATCTTAGACTGGATACTATATAACATTCTGCACAATGTGATTTACCCAAGCAGAAAATGTCCTAGATTCATATCCTTTATTGTTCCTTGAACTATATTTATTTGAACCAGTCATAGCCCAAACCTTATCCCAAAGCCAATTCTTGTGTAGCCAGACCTTTGAATAAAAGATATGTTTATCCTGGTCAAGAACTCCAACTCATTCAGGAACAGCCATCTATTTAGCTTATAAAGTTTAGCTTATTTATGTGCCACTTAGTGGTGGTTTCATTAAAAACAATTTATACTGCAAGTAAAATGAATAAATATATAATTTAAATAATGGCATGGCAGTCACTGTCAATTGTACAGAAAACACACAGAAAATGTGTATAGATTCTAAGTACAGTACAGAGCAGAAAATAAGTGTAGACTATTTCACAGAGATAACTTTCTGTTTACCATTCTGAGTTTTTAGAAAAAAACGACTTTTTCAAAATGGGACCGTTGTCCGGTTCATCCAATTTTTTTCACGTATCATCTAAAGACCCTTAAGACAAAAAGTTATCAAAAGAAATTTGATTTCTTAAATCATTTAGAAGATATACGCCAATTACTTTTTTGGCCATGGCCCAATTCACTTACCAACCTATATCTATTTGACAAATCAAAATTCTTTTGACAACTTTTTGACATGAGGGTCTCTAGATAATACATGCAAAATTTCAGGAAAATTGGACAAAAGGTTTTTGAGGAGTTTAAAAAGTATGTATTTCAGAAATGCTGAACTCAAAATGCCGGACCTTTGTAGATATTCTGTAAGATATTTTACGTTTTTAGAAAAATCTACTTTTTCAAACTCTTTCTAGACCATTTGACTAGAAACATGTTGCATGTATATGGAGACCTTAATAACAAGTATGATCAAAATAACTCACTTTTACCAATTGCTTTTTTGGCCATGGCCCATTTCACTTACCAACCTATATCTTCTGAATAATTTTATTGAAAATCAAAATTCTTTTCATACATTTTTGTTATAAGCGTCTCTAGAAAACAGATGCAAATTTTCAGGAAAATCCTCGGCTAATGTTTTAGGAGGAGTTTGAAAAAGTTTGTTTATGGGAAACTAAAAATGGCAGACCTTTGTTGGAATTCCGTCCGGCATTTTACATTTTCAGAAAAATCTACTTTTTCGAACTCTTTCTAGACCATTTGTCTCCATATATACAACATTTTGCATGTATCATATTGAGATCCTTATGATTAAATAACATTGATTAGTCAAATTATTTAGAAGATATAAGCCAATTACTTTTTTGGCTGTGGCCCAATTCACTTACCAACCTTTATCTTCTGAATGATTTGACAATTTTTTGTCATAAGATTCTATAGATAATAGATGCAAAATATTTTTCAGAAAACTCAAAATGGCAGACCTTTGTAGGGATTCCATCTGCCATTTTAAGTTTTCAGGAAAAAAAGTACTTTTTTGAATTCTTTCTAGACCATTTGTCTGATATACACAAAATTTTGCATGTATCCTATGGAGACCCTAACGACATAAATGTATCAAAATAATTTTGGTTTGTCATATAATTTAGAAGATATAAGCCAATAACTTTTTTCCCTGTGGCCCAATTTACTTACCAACCTTTATCTTCTGAATGATTTGACAAATCAAAATTCTTTTGATTACTTTTTATCATGAGGGTCTTTAGGTCATACTTGCAAACTTTCACAAAATTTGGACTTATGGTTAAGGAGGAATTAAAAAAATAGGTATTTTTTTTAAACTCAAAATGGCGGACTTGTAGGGATTACTTTAAAAAAAAATTACTTTCAAACTCGACCAGGGGTCGGCAACCTCTTGACATGGAGCGCCATTTTTCATTTCCCTGATTTCCACTTCTGTTTGCAATATCCAGGATGTTGTCCTACTTGTGTTCAAATCACATTAAACCCAAGCAAGCTTTTACACATTTTCAGTCTAAAGCCACATTCACCTTAAGGAGTCTGTGTATGTCCAGAATGTGTGAAGGAAACTGTCCTCTATGAAATGATATCAGAGTGCAGGCTTTTGAAATACAATACTTTATGAAGCTTTGAAATGAAGACTTTTGCTTGACTATAAGATTATTATCTTTATCCAAAAGAACAATTTCTGTGATATGAAATATTTATTTTGATTTGTTGTTCAGAATGGTGGCCATTGGAAGCTGAAGAAGGGAATTGTTTTACACTAATGTGATTGAAAATGAAAGATTAGGGATTTTATATCCAGTTATCGGGTTATAGGATAAGAGATTACCCAGCTTCTTAGCAACAGCAATGTCTTTCTTTGAATCCACCAGGCCGAATCCAATGTCCTCATCCTCAAGATCATCCAACACCTGAGCGGCGAGCTGCAGAAACAGGAAATAGTTCATTTTACTTTGTCAGTGAGAGCTTAAACAGAGTTAAACACAGACTAAAAACATCTTAATGCAGAATGTTCATTCCTTCAGAAAAACATTATAATAAATTAGTACACCCAAAATTAACATTTACTTACCCTCCTGTTTTTCAATACCCATAACTTTCTTAATTCCACAGTAAGACACAACATGTAATTTTTTGAAGAATATCACTCTTTTTCAAATAATAAAAGTGAATGAGGACTGGGGCTTTCACGTTTCAAAATGACAAAAAAGCACCTAAAAAGTAGCATAGAAGTCTTCCATTCCTTCTGAAGTCATATGAAAGGTTTGTGTGCAGAACAGATCAGAATTGAACACATTATTAACAGTGTTGAGTGTAATCTGATGATTACAAAGTAATGTTACTGTAATCTAATAACTTTAAGATGCAGGTACTTAGAGACTTTAGATAGAAGGTAAAAAAGTAGTGTAACGTGTTATTTTAAAACTCTTGTAATCAGATTACTGTCTTTCAATTAAAGTAATTACTTTTAAGTGCATTACTTCAGTTAAGCATATTTTTAAAATAATATTATGTATATTACTTTTTAGAAATTAAATTAAAAGTAATTACAGTAATGTGATCACGTTTTCAATTAATTAATCGGTGAAGCAATCTGATTACAATTGAAAATAAGTAATTGGTTATTTGTAATGGATTACTTATTTTATCTAATTTACCAAACACTTGTTATTAACTGATAATCACTAAGAGTCGGTTAATTGAACAAAAGAACTGAATAACTCTAATTTGAGAACAAATCTATCAAGTTTTGTGAACTAAATCAACTTCTTCAACAGCATGATTTGTTTACAAATTGGACATCGCTAATTCTCTCATGTACATCTCATATACCGAAAGAGAGCTAGATCAGATATCAAGATTTTCAGTGAATAACAAGTTCAATTTCTGACTGTTCCTCACACAGTTGCATCTATTTTGATTCAGAAGACTTGGAATATATTGTAGGAGTCATATAGGCCACTTTTTATATGTCTTTTTTGTTTTGTAGCTTGACAGCCCCAGTCGCCATTGACTTTTATCATATGGAAAAGAGTGGCTAGGACATTCTTCAGTGTTTCTCCTTTTGTGTTCCAAAGAAGAAATAAAGGCATATAAGTTTGGAAAACATGAGGGTGAGTAAACAATGACATAGTTTTCATTTTGGGGTGAACAATCCCTTAATAATCATACTGTCCATTAAGAATAGGACACTCCACACTGTGTGTGTGTGTGTGTGTGTGTGTGTGTGTGTGTGTGTGTGTGTGTGTGTGTGTGTGTGTGTGTGTGCTCACAGCCCAAACAACAAGACTCAAGGTTATAAAAGCAAAAAGCCAGCAGTACTGCCCTGCACTTTCTACTTCTGTAAGAAACTAAAGGGACCTGAAGATGGACAACTCATCTGACCAATGGGAGGGCAAGATCAGGGCAGGGGGCATTTCAAAGATTGGAGACAGGTGCAAATGTACAGCATACATAAACATACATACACTGACATGCCAATGCACGCTACGACACACTTATCAACAGAATTGATGCACATTCCACACTGTCCACCATCTGCATGTGTTCAGTTTCACATACAAACACATCTACTTATACCTTTAGCTTTAGCTTCAATCCATTTTATAATTTAGTTTTTCAATCTGTCTGATGTAGACTTGGGCCGTACATGCGTTCTTGTGTTCTGTCTGTACCAACACATCAGAGAATGCTTTTGGAGCGTCTCACTGTGATTGTGTCATGTTTCACTGTTTTTCAGTGTCTCTAGCCATTAACACTGTGTTTTTAGGATGCTGTGTCATGTTAAATGTTGTTTGAAATATAAAAAAATCTCGAGACACCTGCACTCTGCTCTGACCAGCTGTTGATTTGTTGCCTGTACAGCTGGAGTTGCACTTACTGCCCCCTGCTGATTGAGACTCGCAAAAACATGAAGGTGACGCTTCAAGCTTGACTTGTCCGCTGGTTGGAAAATTCTTTATTACAGTATTTACATAAGGTCACAGGGTATGACCACAAAATGATGTGGTAGCTTCAGCGAATTGCGTTTCATATCCCACAGTTACATTTTATGACACTATGTGTTAGGTTTAGGTTTAAGGTTTAGGGTAGGGAGGTCGGTTTTGTTGATTTAAATCTCAACAGGGCATTAACCTTAAAAACCTCATCTATTTGGCTGGACGTTTTACTCGCTATTAGCGCCACTCAGTGGACATTTCACCTTAGAACTGCAGTGATAATTCTAATGAACCTCATAATGTCATTGAGCAATAATGTCGCCACAGTCACATCATTTTCGTGAGATCAGGTTCACTTTTATGATAATTTCTTGTCATTTTTGGAGCTTGACAGCCCTGGTCCCAATTAAATTGCATTGTATGGAAAATAACAGCCTGATGATGAGTACTTAATGAGTAGATAGTTCATTTTCAGGTGAACTATTCCTTTAACATCCCTGATTGCAATAAACCAGAACACAAATGCACGAAACACAGCAAGTTTATTTAAAGCCACATCAGTCACAACGAGTCATCTCAGCTTTATTCCCTCAATTCATCAGAGCTTGTCCCGTCTTCCAGAATGAAAGCAAAACGGCAGCATTTAATGCAACCTGTTCTTGTTGAAGACAGTAGGACAAGGTCTGCTCCTCTCGAGGGAAGGCAACACATTCATGAACAGACGAATAAGCGGACAGATGTATTAATTGCAGTAGCCGGTCACTTGTTTTCTGTCTACATCACAGGAAGCACTGTCCAGTAAAACTCACTGCGACAGCTCTCACCGGCCACATCCAACACGCCTGAAGGAGCATCATTCATCTCCATGGACCTTACAAAGCTTTCATACTGTAAAGGACTTAAGTATGGACAATGAGCAGCCCTAAAGAAGGAGGAAGGATGCCGTTCAGATATTTTGGATGAAGCTTTAGTGAAAAGCCAGACTTGGGAAAAACAAAAAAAATCCAGATAAAAAATGAAGAAAATCTAAATACAAGAGAACAAAACCAAAACTAATTTGAGCCTGAACATACCTGATAGGTCAGGGCGGCGGGGCTTGTTATCAACTGTAGAGAGAGGTCATTTGTCTCTTTAGATTTCAGCACAGAATTATTCATAAATCAAATCACTTTATTGTCACACTACCATATACACAAGTGCAACAGTAGGTGAAAGTCTGGTGTGCAGATCCGAGCAACATAGCAGTCATGACAGTGACGAGACATATACCAATTACAGTAAACAACAAATTTACACAACACAATTTACATATCTAATGTACACATAATTACACAACGCAATAATAATATACAATGTACAGTAAACAATACACACAATATAGAATACACATAAAATTAAAAAATTAAAAAGTATACAGTAGGTAGTATTGTTAAGAGAATATAATTTATGACAGTCCAGTGTGAGATAATAAGATTAATAAAGTGCAGTGTTGGTGTATATTGATCATGATAGATCAAGTGTTCAACAGTCTGACTGCTTGGGGGGAAGAAGCTGTCATGTAGTCGGCTGGTGCAGGTCCTGATGCTGCGATACCGCCTGCCTGATGGTAGCAGTGAGAGCAGCCCATGACTTGGGTGGCTGGAGTCTCTGATGATCCTCCGAGGTTTTTTCACACACCGCCTGGTATAGATGTCCTGGAGGGAGGGAAGCTCACCTCCGATGATGTTTCTGGCAGTTCGCACCACCCTTTCCAGGGCCTTGCGGTTGTGGGCGGTGCTATTGCCGTACTAGGAGGTGATGCAGCCAGTCAGGATGCTCTCTACAGTGCTGGTGTAGAACCGTATGAGGATGTGGGGGCCTGAGTGTGGACGGACCATGTGAGTTCCTCAGTAATGTGGACACCGAGGAACTTGAAACTGCTGACTCTCTCCACCGGTGCTCCATTAATGGTGATGGGGCTGTGTTCTCTGTCTTTCCTCCTGAAGTCCACTACAAGCTCCTTGGTCTTACTGATGTTGAGGGAGAGGTTGTGCTCCTGACACCAGCGTGTCAGAGTGTGCACCTCCTCTCCATAGGCTGTTTCATCATTGTCAGTGATCAGACCTACCACCGTCGTATCATCAGCAAACTTAATGATGGCATTGGAGCTATGTGTTGCCACACAGTCATGTGTGTACAGTGAATACAGGAGTGGGCTGAGAACACAGCCCTGCGGGGCTCCAGTGTTGAGGGTCAGTGATGAGGAGATGTTGCTGCCCATTCTAACCACCTGACGTCTGCCTAAAAGGAAGTCCAGGATCCAGCTGCACAGCGAGCTGTTTAAGCCCAGAGCCTGGAGTTTCTCATCAAGCTTGGAGGGCACTATGGTGTTGAATGCTGAGCTGTAGTCTACAAACAGCATTCTCACATATGTGTTCCTTTTTTCCAGGTGGGAGAGAGCAGTGTGTAATGTAGATGCAATGGCATCATCAGTGGAGCAGTTGTTGCGGTAGGCAAACTGCAATGGTTCACAGGAGGTGGGCAGCACAGAGCAGATGTAATCTCTGATTAGCCTCTCAAAGCATTTGCTGATGATGGGGATCAGAGCAACAGGACGGCAGTCATTTAAACAAGTGATTTTGGATTGCTTTGGTACAGGCACAATGGTGGACGTTTTGAAGCATGCGGGGACTACAGACATGGAGGGACAGGTTGAAAATGTCCGTAAAAACACCAGCCAGTTGGTTCGCGCATGCTCTGATGACGCGGCCCGGAATGCCGTCTGGACCGCGGCTTTATGGATGGTCACCTGACGGAAGGATCCAGTTACATCCGCAACAGAGATGGAGAGTGAATCAACCTCTGTAGCGTCGGCCTCGACTGCTCTCTCCGCGAGGGCGGTGTTATTTCCCTCAAAACGAGCATAAAATGTATTTCGCTTGTCCGGGTGATAGGCAGTCTTGTAGCGTAGCGTCTGATTGGTCCGACCAGCACTGGATCATTCTGAGGGTGTGTGCTTCCTGTTTCAGTTTCTGCCTGTAAGTGGACAGAAGCAGAACGGAAGAGTGGTCTGATTTGCCAAATGGTGGGAGGGGGAGGGATTTGTAGCCATCCCGGAAAGGAGAATAGCAATGGTCCAAAAACCGGTCCCCTCGTGTTTTAAAGCTGATATGTTGGTTGTATTTTGGTGCGATTTTTTTCAAATTGGCTTTGTTAAAGTCCCCGGTTACAATGAACGTGGCCTCAGGGTGTGCGGTTTCCTGCTCACTTATACTCCCATATAGTTTCTTGAGTGCCCGGTCTGTGTTGGCTTGTGGGGGGATGTACACATCTGTGATAATGACCGCTGTGATAATGACCGTGGTGAATTCCCTCGGTAGCCAGAATGGTCGACACAGAAGCATGAGATATTCCAGATCAGGGGAGCAGAAATGATCCTTTGATCACACCAGGATTTGTTGATCATAAAACATACACAACCACCTCTGCTTTTACCTGAGAGGTCTTTCACTCTGTCCGCTCAGTGCACGGAGAACCCAACAGGTTCGATGGCTGAGTCTGGAATCTCCGCAGACATCCAAGTTTCTGTAAGGCAGATAATGCAGCAGTCCCTCGTCTCTCATTGGAAAGAGATGTGCACTCTCAACTCGCTGAGCTTGTTGTCCAGAGACTGAACATTTGCCAGTAGAATACTGGGTAGTGGGGGTCGATTTGCGCGACGTCTTACTCTGATGTGAACACCGGCTCTTTTTCCCCTTTTCCTTCTGCGTTTCCGCGGCTGGGATGCCCAGACAAAGGGCACCGCTGGCGTGTTTGTAAACAGCGGGTCGGCACTGAGGAATTTGAAATTTGGTTTTCGGTGTGTAATTGCAGAACCAATGTCCAAAAGCGTTTGTCTGTCATATACAATAAGGCAGACAACATCCAAGACAAAAAACTGTAAACAAAACAATCAAAAAACGGCAGTGTTGTGTTGGAGATCGCAACGCAGCAGCCATACTCGGCGCCATCTTGAGTCCATATCATAAGTACTCTTAGTCCAAATCATATAATAAAAAGAGAGGCAAGACATCCAACAGATGCTCCATTTCATCTGAAACACCTTTGAAGAAATATGTTTCTCTGCTCCTAGACTGGGTTCTCAAATTCATCAAAAGTAAGAATGTCCCAATACTACTTATTTATTTTTAGAACAAATACAAGTACCGATACCTATTTCGTCTAGTTTTTTATCTGAATTCCAAATCAACAGTTTATTTCAATTTTATCATCAAAATGGTGTTCAAAAACATGATTTAATCAAATTAAAACAGAGCAATTAATTTTTAACATAATATTGTATTATTATTATTATTATTATTTTTATTATTATTATCAAATGAAGCGTGTTTATACAGAACCTCACCACACATTCCAAAATCCAACATTGGAGTTATTTTTATCAAATAAAGTTTTGCATAACAGAGCTTCACAGATGTGACATATTGCTTAAATAATATACAGTTACTATTTATAATAATAATTATTAGTAGTAGTAGTAGTATTACAGTGAATTTTACATAACTATGTAGTAGTGATATATTTCTGTCTGACTTTTTTCCATTTAAATTGAGCTTTTATTTTGGCAGAAGCTCTTATTTTGAAGCCCTATCCAATTCGTGTTTTAACATTAGCTTCTTACTTCCTGTAAAGCAGGTCACTGTGACACAATATGATTATTAAACCGCAAAAGGTTGTTATTTAATGAAATAAACATGTAGTCTGTATGTGCCTCCTGCTACAAAGTGAATGAGCGCTCTGCTCTCTGTCATCTGCTACAAACAGAGCATGCAATGCCCATGATGGTGTTTTACGTCTATAAGTCAAGGATCTAAACGGTTTGAGCACTTTGTGTCTTTTTGTCTGCACAACACAGCAGCAAATGCAAACTATATATTTATTATTTATTAAATGCGCTTAAATAACCTCACTAGGAAATAATGTGATTTCAATTTGTCTGCTGAATCTTTATGTAATGACATTCTAACATCAGATTTGTGTTCGTTTTCTGAGCATTTTTCGAAATATAAGTATATATGTATGTGAGCGTGGTATCGGAAACGATTCTGATACCAGTATCGGTGTCCGGATGTCTGAAATTAAAAGTCTCCCTGAAATTAAGTTCGTTTTGTGGTGTTTATCCATTGAATATTTGCTTTAAGACCAAAAATAAGACCAATTTTGTGTTTTGCAAGATGATGTGAGGATCTTTACTAAAGCATGCTATGTTCAAATGTCATTGTTCTATTTTCTATTTTTATTTATAAAACGTTTGTTACCCTGTCTGATACCTGTCACTAGTGAAGGGACTGGGACTGTGTGCATAAGCCAATCTGCTTTATAAAATGAATGTTGCTTTACAGATAGTTGATTTGCTGTGAAAAGATGACAGCTGAAATGACTCAGCTATGATTAATAACGGACAGCATGTGTTCAGATAGACGGACACTTACAAACTCTCTGAAAAACATTTTTGTGAACTTGGAACACTTGGAACATTTTGACACAATCATAAAAGATTTGTGTGAAAGGAGCGCAGAGATCAGCGAGAGGTCGAAATCAAGCAATATTATTTTATATGCTCATGTTGTATGAATAAGAGTTGTCCCCGAGTCTAATTTTCCCATCAAGAATGTTCTCTTGTTTGTAAAATTGAACACAACTGTAGAAGTCTGACCTTCACTTCAAAAGAGAATGGGTTCAGGAAATCACAAAACAATGAGGAACAATAGCTGATTTCCATTTCTAAGCTTCCACCGAAGAATGTCAATTAAATCTGTGACCTTTTGGTTCAGAGCTCAAAAAAACACCAAAACATGCTTCTTCCCAGAGGTTAAACCTACTAGTGACATACAGTGACATCAAACAATTAAATCACTGCTGGTGTGAACGAAGCTTAAAGTCAACAGCTACTGTCTGACATAGCTTCTGTTATGAGTATGAAAGACCGTTTCTGCCACATTCAAAATATATCATCAAAAAATTGTGCTTTGGCAAGTCAAAAAAAAAAAAAATCATAATTTTGAAATAAAAACAAAGTCATAATAAAAAATTAAATGTCAAATTATTTTGAAAAAAATAGATCATTTTGAGATAATAAATCAAAGTTGAGGAAAAAAGTCAAAATCATGAGATGGTAAATCATAATTGCTATTTTTATCTAACACTTTTTACTTTTATATCTCAAAATAATGACTTTTTTCTGAAAATTATTCATTTGTTTATCAATTTTGACAGTCTTATAATTTTGACATTTCTTCTCATTATTTTGCATTTACGCATTTATCCAAAGCGACTTACAGTGCACTTATTACAGGGACAATCCCCCCGGAGCAACCTGGAGTTAATTGCCTTGCTCAAGGACACAATGGTGGTGACTGTGGGGATCGAACCAGAGACCTTCTGATTAAATGTTATGTGCTGATTAACAGTTATGTGCTTTAGCCCACTACACCACCACCACTCCATTCTTTTGATTTAACATTTCAATATTATGAATTAGTGTCTCATAGTTATGACTTTTTATCTCATAGTTATGACTTTTTATCTCAAAATGATGAATTTGTATCTCATAGTTATTACTTTTTACCTCAAAATTATGAATTTTTATCTCATAGTTATTACTTTTTTTTCTCAAAATGATGAATTTGTATCTCAGTTATTACTTTTTTTCTCAAAAATATTATTTTGTATCTCATAGTTATTATATTTATCTCAAAAATATTATTTTGTATCTCATAGTTATTATATTTATCTCAAAAATATGAATTTGTATCTCATAGTTTTATCTCAAAATTATAAAATGTTTTCTCGTTGTTATGACTTTTTATCTCAAAATGATGAATTTGTATCTCAGTTATTACTTTTTTCTCAAAAATATAATTTTGTATCTCATAGTTATTATATTTATCTCAAAAATATTATTTTGTATCTCATAGTTATTATATTTATCTAACAAATATACCTTTTTAATCTAATCATTATATATTTATCTCATAATTTGCAATTTTTATCTCATAATTTAGACTTTTATATCTCAAAATAATTACTTTTTCTCAAAGTTTTTAATTTGTATCTCATTTATTAATTTTATCGCAAAATTATGCATTTTTATCTCATAGTTATTACTTTTTATCTCAAAATTATGAATTTGTTTCTCATAGTTATTACTTTTTTATCTCAAAATGATGAATTTGTATCTCAGTTATTACTTTTTTCTCAAAAATATTATTTTGTATCTCATAGTTATTATATTTATCTCAAAAATATTAATTTGTATCTCATAGTTATTACTTTTTTCTCAGAATTATAAATTTTTATCTCATAGTTATTACTTTTTACCTCAAAATTATAAAATGTTTTCTCATTGTTATGACTTTTTATCTCAAAATGATGAATTTGTATCTCATAGTTATTACTTTTTATCTCAAAATGATGAATTTGTATCTCATAGTTATTACTTTTTACCTGAAAATTATGAATTTTTATCTCATAGTTATTACTTTTTACCTCAGAATTATAAAATTTTATCTCATAGTTATTACTTTTTACCTCAAAATCATAATTTTTTATCTCATAGTTATAACTTTTTACCTCAAAATTATAATTTTTTATCTCATACTTTTTATCTCAAAATTATGAATTTGTATCTCATAGTTTTATCTCAAAATTATAAAATGTTTTCTCATTGTTATGACTTTTTATCTCAAAATGATGAATTTGTATCTCATAGTTATTACTTTTTATCTCAAAATGATGAATTTGTATCTCATAGTTATTACTTTTTACCTGAAAATTATGAATTTTTATCTCATAGTTATTACTTTTTACCTCAGAATTATAAAATTTTATCTCATAGTTATTACTTTTTACCTCAAAATCATAATTTTTTATCTCATAGTTATAACTTTTTACCTCAAAATTATAATTTTTTATCTCATACTTTTTATCTCAAAATTATGAATTTGTATCTCATAGTTTTATCTCAAAATTATAAAATGTTTTCTCATTGTTATGACTTTTTATCTCAAAATGATGAATTTGTATCTCATAGTTATTACTTTTTACCTGAAAATTATGAATTTTTATCTCATAGTTATTACTTTTTACCTGAAAATTATGAATTTTTATCTCATAGTTATTACTTTTTACCTGAAAATTATGAATTTTTATCTCATAGTTATTACTTTTTACCTGAAAATTATGAATTTTTATCTCATAGTTATTACTTTTTTCTCAAAATGATGAATTTGTATCTCAGTTATTACTTTTTTCTCAAAAATATTATTTTGTATCTCATAGTTATTATATTTATCTCAAAAATATGAATTTGTATCTCGTAGTTATGACTTTTTTCTCAAAGTTATGAATTTGTATCATACATTTTATCTCAAAATTGTGAATTTTTATCTCATAGTTATTACTTTTTATCTCAAAATTGTGAATTTATATCTCATATTTATGACTTACCAAAGCACCTTTTTATGTGTCAGAAATGGTCTTCCATGGGCGAGTTACAGCCCAACTCCCTCCCTGTGTGTCTGGTGACCCTGCTTGGGTTGCGATTTTTATTAGTCTGCTGGTTTGAATTCTGATGACTCATGTACGGCAGCACCTCACTTCACCTGTGCTTTCATCGCTCCAAATGGCACATAAATTGATCCAGGCAAAGGACGGTGTGTTCCACCATTTCAAATGCTGCACAAACCGCAATGGGATATTATGACTGGAGTTTGCTATGTAATATCAATAAAATCTAAATCAAACCAAATAAAAGTTGAGTTATGTTGTGGATGGAAGCAAAAGGGCCATTCAAAAAGAAGGATGCTTTTAATTTGACGGTCACAAAATTTTGCATCAATATTTCAGTGAGACGCAATGCACAATCCTGCCATTTGAACACAGTGTTGAACATCTATACGTTATATGGAAATATGTAACAATTATTATTACGGAGCATGAATTACAGATTAAACTCATAAAAATAATCCTGTAAGCACTGCATCATTGCTGGGCATTTAGCTATTGAGCAGCATGCCAATGATGAGTTTAATCTGTAGCTCATTGTAATGGGGTAAGCGATGTGAAAGGAGGCGGCCGGGAACCAGCTGAACAGTCAACGCTAAGTTTAATGATATAAATGAACTTAAAGAACTTAATGAACACACACAATGTGGACGCATGTCTGTCTGTCTGTATCTCTCTCTCTCTCTCTCTCTCTCTCGAACTGGTGCCTCTGGCTTATCTTTATCCCACTCCTGGCTGATTAGACTGATTCTGGGCTGGGAGTGTGTCCTCAAAATAAAAAAAAAAAGTGATTTTTTTTTTCAAAATCCCTAAACCGCCACCAAAATTTCTAAACTAACTCCAAGATAATTCAAGGTACATTCATCAAACACAGTCAGCCTGTTCTGGAAATGTCTTTTCTAACTTGACTGAATTTACCACCAACAAGGAAAGGTTGCAGCTGTCTTGACATGAGATCGCTGAACCACTAAAGATTCAAAACCAAAGTGCAGATACGCCACACAGCCAATTTTACAGATGTATGCCATTTCAAAACCTGTGATAAATGGCCTATTTCTATGTATGACAAACACTAAACAATACTAATCTGGGTAGCCGAGCACTGGTAGAGTAAAGCTGCGTCACTTTCATGCATTAAAACATATTCTATAACTGTCGGTTGATCTCGTAACATTTCTCTTCCTGTCTAAGCGGGCGTATCTTGGTCAGAATAAGTTGCTTTGTGGACCAGATTTTATGGTGATTGTCTAAATACTAACTGAGGACAGGCAGTAGATTGTAGACTTTCTGTGAGACCCCAAATGTCTTTCCGCCCCAGAACCCAGATCCCAGCTGAGCTGAAGTGCAGTCTGTATGGTTATGAGTTGCACGTGTTTTTAAGGGTTTGATTCCCTGCTGCTCATTTAACTGTTCCGGCAGCAACGAGAGGCAGAAACAGAGAGAAAAAGCACATGAGGCTGTGTTTGTAGAGTCTGCCTGGAAGTAATTGCTCATTCAGAAAACCTCTATGGAGTCTGGATGCATCCAATTCATTCTGATTTGTAACTAAAATTTGGATGAAATGTGTGAATATGGTAATGATACAGTTTGATTACAAATTCAAGTCTTTCACTAGACAGCGTAGATACTGCAGGCTATGACACGCAATACAGGAGCAATATGAACAGGAAATGAATTGCCTCCCTTTAATGGAATTTGAATATGAGAGACAAGGTAGGAAAAAAGAGAGAGAGGGAGACAGGTAGAGGAAATGATTGAATTGCAATTCAATTGCTAGTCCAACACTAGTTTTGCGGCAAAACAAATCATTATTAATTTTGACAACATATGTGTATGTATTCCCTGATGTGTAGAATACATTTATTCCTCATCTGATTAGAAATTCTTCTTTAAACTAAGTTCAATACTGTTAAAACAATGGAGTAAAAATCTTGTAAATTTTTTCATAGGCAAATTAATAAATAACAATAAATTATAAACCACTAAAGACAATTGTACCGTGAGCTCTGAGGTTGTTAATCAATGATATATGCTTCTATTAAAGCCATCAATCTGCATTATTTCACATTTTGTTTATGAATCGTGTTAAATAGCGAAAGACCTAGTGAAGAACTACACTATCCATAATCCTTAAGAAAGATCCACCAGTCAGAGAATCGCAGCAAACAAAGTGCACCAAAAGAGCTCTGCAGCTCCGCCCACTCCATGACGCACTGTGGATGATGCAGTCGAGTCGCTCTCCCTACTCTCAAATTATTGATATATTTCTAAATATCTAAATATTTTGCAATAAAACTCAAATATATTTTTCTATACTTATAATCAGCTTCCAGAAATCAATATGCCACACGCTCCATTAAAATGAGAGACTAAGTCGCAATGGACTGTTCTTGAATTCTTTTATTTTTAATGCTTTATGTTTTTGCTTTCAGGATAAAACAAAGTCTCAGCTTTCAAATTATATCAATGGTATCAAGAACTGTATACTACAAGTGGTTTTGATTTTTAATGCGGTGTGTCAAATCGTTCAGCTGTTAATTTAAATGTGAGCGCTGCATATACTGTAGCATCTCTCATACGATCAGCGCTCCTCATTTACCCATGTTACATATTTGATCTTTGAGGTAAACATGGCAAAGAAATCAAAATCATCAGACTCTGGAGACATTAAAAGAAACTTACGTGGTCAAGCTGAAACCTTTAATGGGCCTGCAGACCAGGAACTCGATTTGGATGGTGCGGCCAGGGAAATTCAGAGTCAACTGTCCAACATATTTGTGACGCTGACGAAGGTTGTTGCTGACTGAAATCTCTCTGCAACACGCCGATCAATTATGGCGATGGAAACAAAATTCTCCGAGTTGGTTACAAGAGTGGCAGATGTTGAGAAACTGATTGATTATCTGGAGTCATCGGAAAGGGAATTATCCACTTATCCGCTCATGACCAAAACAGACCTGGAATACATTTTGGAAAAACTGGAAAATCTCGAAAATAGGAGTCAAGGAAATGTTATAATACTATTTTGTCATGGACAAATGTGTTGTTTTGGTTATTCAGGGCAAGACAGTCATACTTTGAGCCGGGGGACAAATCAGGGAAGCTTTTGTCTAGATATATAATTTTTTTTATTTTCTAGCATTCCCTGAGTGAAATCTGCTGGTGGTGAAATTTTTACCTCGGCCATTGATATTAATAATGCCTTTAAAGAGGTCTATCTTGATCTTTATAGTTCCACGTCTTCGTCTACTGATTAAGATACTACAAATCTGTGGAATCAATAGAACTTCCTAAATTGAAAACTGAGCAAAAAATATAACCTTGGAAGACGTTTATGAGGTATTTAAGTCCTTACCTACAGGCAAAGCTCCGGGGCCAGATGGTTTAGCCGCTGAATGTTTTAGATCTTATGCTACAGAATTGGCTCCACTTTTGTAAGAAGTTTTTATGGAATCATATAAAGAATTGAAAGCTTCCGCCAACCATGTCACAAGACTGGATCAGTCTGATTCTTAAAATGGACAAAGATCCAAGCTAGTGTAAAAGTTACTGCCAAATATTCCTAATCCTAATTGTCAAAGATTTTGGCTAACTGATTAAGTAAAGCTATGACACCTCTTATACATATAGATCAGGAGGGGTTTATTTGGGACCATAGCTCCTATGATAACATTAGGCATTTCATCATTATCATGTGGTCAGTAATGAATGATCAGTCTCCGGTGGCTGCCATCTCACTTGACACCGTGAGTTTGATATAGTAGAATCGATTATCTTTTAAGATTTTGGAAATGTACGGGTTCGGGAGTACATTTATTGGTTGGATTAAGTTACTTTATAGACACCCTGTAGCAGCGGTACAAACAAATTTATTAATTTCAGAATATTTTACTTTGCCCTCTTTCCCCAGTATTGTTCTCTCTTGCCCTGGAACCATTAGCAGCCGCATTAAGATGGGAGGATGATTTTCTAGAGGTGATGCGAGAGGCATGGCACATAAGCTTCTACTTTACGCAGATGATATTTTATTATTTGTCTCTGACCCTACTAGATCTATACCTTGCCTCTACACAATTATTAATTATTTTTCAAGTTCTCAGGATACAAAGTTAATTGGTCTAAATCCGAAGCTTTGGCTCTGACAGCGTACTGTCCGGTAACGGCTTACCAGCCAGGCTTCTACCAGTGGCCCAAACAGGGCGTTAAGTATTTCAGGATTTTATTCCCAGCAAATTTGTCTGATTTAGTTAGTTAATTTTGACCTTTTAATAAAAAGATGTTTGAGTGATGTGGGCAGGTGGGCTTCATTACATTTTTCGATGATTGGGAAGGTTAATGTTATTAAAATTAATTGTATTCCAAAAAGTAACTACATGCTACAATCTCTCCCTGTTGATGTCCCCCTCTCTTATTTCAAGCAATTTGATAGCATAGCGAAGTCCTTCATTTGGAATGGTAAGCATCCCAGATTGCATTTCAATAAGTTACATAGGCTGATTGGCAAAGGTTGGCCTACACAAGATTTAGTTCTATTTCTATGAGTTCAGTCTCAGACATTTGGCTCATTGGTCACTTCCACCTGAGAGAGCCTCTCCCAGTTTTGGTATTTAACAGGAAGTTCTTGCCCCTATTTTGGCATTGCAAAGCCTCTCTATCAAACTAATCTGAGAAGTTATGTTGATCCCCGTTATTTCGCATTTGCACTCGGTATGGACAAAAGTGTCCAGAATGTTTAAATCGGACATTAATTTAAATGTTGCCTTGATCATACGGAAGAACCCAAGATTGTGTATTTTTAAGTCCCCTTTCTGCAGGCCAGAGTGGATTGTGTGGGGGGGTTGCTAATGAGAGCTGTATGAGAGTGGAGTGTTGAGATCGTTGGAAAATTTGGTTCAACATTTTGGGATCCCCAAATCTCAGTTTTATAGGTATTTACAACTGCGCCACCTGCTTTGTACTGTTTTTGGGAGTAGCACACCCCCCCCTAAAGCGGCAGATACTCTGGAAGTGGTGATTACTGCTTTTGGAAAAGGTCATGAGGCATCAGTGTATTACTTAATTCAGAGTCTGGGGGACAGAGCTTTAACTTCTCTCAAGAGATTATGGGAGAAATATTTCAACTTTGTATTGGAGGAGGAAGTGTGGGCTAGGATTCTTAAAAACGTTAAGTCGGCATCTAGAGATGCAAGGGTGCATCTTATGCAATTCAAAATTTTGCATAGATTTTATTGGACCCCCTCTAGATTGTATAGGCTATCAGGGATCTTGGTAATGGTTTGGGATAGAAAGATAAAATATTATCTCAAAATGTTATTCTGGGTCAATGCGATTTAAATTAAGGAGCAGTTCACAATTTATGATTTTCAATGGTTTTTCATTAGATTATATAATTATTTTGATATATATTTTGATATATATATATATATATATATAAACTATAACCACACATGTGTTATAATAAATATGTAAATTCCATATTCCATTAACACTTGTGAAGGTTTTTTTTGTACTGCTAAGTGAGTTTTTAAAACAGCACTTACAGCACATATAAATTTGAATTTCATTCAAGTATGTCCTCAAATTTAATTACAATTTTGCACCCTGTTTCCTACACAAATTCAAATGTCAAAAAAACACTGAACTGGAATTTAAAAGGAATTCTCAATTCAATTCTGAATGGCACTCTAACCTTGTTTTTAAAAGGAAATCTATGACATAATTATCAGGGGAATTATGTAACAGTACTGATTACACCATCCACCTAATTTGCCTAAAAACATACTCTGAAAGATCCAAAGAAAGGGCGACGTGTGAGATTTCTTGTTTTTCCCTGTAAAACCTCTTGTATCAACACCTCAACAAATGAGAGATGAAAGTGTCATGATGGTCTGATCTTTGATATAGCTGTAAAAAGGGTCCATATGTGTCTGTTAAAAACAGCCTGCATGTGAGACTGTAGGTCCAGCATTAATAAGAGATGTTTGCCTCGGTGCAAACAAAGATTATGTAAGACTGCACTGAGTGAGCATGAAAACTTCAGACAGTGGGTCTTGAACTGCAAAACAACAACACATCGAGCTGAGACAATGACTGTTTACATTCATCCTTACAATGCATTTAAGGCAGGACTGTAATTAAGGTTGAGCTCATGTAACAAAAGACCAAATTATCAAAACTTCTATACACATCATTAGATTAGTTGCTCTATACTTTTACTGTATGTAATTATTGTCTTATTTTTAATTCTCATTATGAACTTATTTTATCTTATTTATCTTGCTATATCTTGCCATTTATCCTCTGTACATCCTGCTAATACACAACAGCACGATTGCAAGTGTGACATTTCTTTAACTGTGCTGATACAACAGTTCAACAATCAAGTAAATAATAATGATTTGCATTTCAGACAAAAATTGGCCAGTTTGTTTGAACATTCCTTCTCCGCCAGTGAAAATAGTTATACCGGGAATACACGCAAGCTTGAGTGAAGTTTAAGATGCCATACCCCCGTATGGGACAGGGCTCAGCTGGTGGTGGTGGGGTGGTGGAGTTTGCCTGTGTTTAGCACACTGAAACAGCAATGTGATAGATTGTGAGCAGACTTATAAAGCAATGGATTACATGCGATTGGCTAGGAATTACCCGGCTAATGATGTGATGATGTACAGCTGCTAGTATTCCCGCTAGAACTAAATCTGTGTTTTTGAACAAATTGTTCACATTTACTGCCATCGTTTTTTTTTAACGAAGGAGTCAATGGCACACTCATAACTTAAAGCAGTGTGAAGCATTTACATATTTCCATTGATCATACCTGAAGTTGACCAAAAAGAGTGTTTAGAAATATTTCAAACATAATTTTTCATTTCATTCATAAGTTTTTTATTATATGATTTTTATATTTCAAGTTAAATAAAAAAGACTTCTTGAGGTGTATGAAGCCCACAGGCAGAAATAAGCACATCAGTCCAATGTCTCCACGACTCTTTTGCACGACTTGCCATTGCCTTCAGCTTCTTTTGCTACTGTTCTGCACCATGTGTTGCTAGGTCGCCCGGATCTACAACTGCCTTTGGGGTTCAATCAAGCACAAATGTCTTGTAGAGGCAGACGGTGGGCATGACTAATCCATCACCACATACATTTCTTGATTTCATTGGCCATTGCATTTCTACAGGTGAGCTCAAGCAGATCTTGGGCCAGAAGATATGTAGGACATGCAGAAGGCATTTATTGACAAACACTTGCAAACGTTTAATGTTCTGCTGTGTGATACCCAAAGTTGCACAGCCATACAGGAGCACGCTCTCTACACAAGCACCAAAGATGCGAAGCTTCAGGTTCTTGGATATAGTAGATAACTTCTACAGCTTGCTCTGTGTGAAATAGGCTTGGCAGGCTCTGTTGAACCAAATGCCAATGTCAGCATCAGTTCCTCCATTTTTGATCACTTTCCAGCCGAGATAACAGAATTCCTCAACGTCTTCGATGACTACCCCATATAGAAGCACCGGCTGGGTGTCATTTGTGGCTATTCACAACAGTTTGGTCTTCTAGATGTTAAGCTTGAGTCCAACTATGTAACGGTGTAACTTCTATGACAATTTATATAACAAGTCATTGAGAAAGCCCTTAAAACAGGCAATTCATCATCATAATTGCAATTATTTGTTTGACAATTAATCATAAGACAAATGTCAGGATCGTGATAGCCCTAAACACAGAGAAATGGAAGCGCAGCGTAGTTCTAGCGGGAATACTAGCAGCTGTACATCATCACATCATTAGCCGGGTAATTCCTAGCCAATTGCATGTAAGCAATTGCATTATAATTCTGCTCACAATCTATCACATTGCTGTTTCAGTGTGCTAAACACAGGCAACCTCCACCACCAGTTGAGCCCTGTCCCGCATGGTGGTAGGCTCCTCGCCCCTGTCTCCTATCTCCGGCAGGACATGACGTTCCGGGTACAACTCCCTCGGACCGCCGGACGGGGCCTACGCCAAAGAGAGAGACATTACTTTCTGTTTTACATTTATCAAATAAATGGCATCTTAAACTTAAACTCAAGCCTGCGTGTCTTCCCGATAGAAGTGAAATGATACAAATAGTGAAGTGTCTTAGTGCTATTGGACTGTATATCAGAACTATTGGAACACCGATTGCTCAGTCAGATTCAAGGGTTGGAACTAACTGTTGCATAATTCCTGGACTTAAAACCAGCATATTCAATATGCACAAATGTCGGACGGAACTTGATTTTATCCATTGGAAAGTGATTGGATGCTTCTTTGCTTTATGTTCCACTCCAGTTATGAAGAGCACAACCAAGATACAACGAAGTTAAAATGAAAAACCAATCACTCCTCTAAGGCAGTTCTAAAATATAGAATGAAATCTATTTAGCTGGAAATGTGTGTTTGACTTCACTCTTTAATAGCAATTTGCATTCAAACTGCTGAAATTGTGTAAGGAACTAATGCCAAAAGGGTACAAATTCACATCTTTTATTTTAGATGAATATACAGCCTTGCAGTGAGTTACCGGTAACCTTTAATACATATGCTGAGTCATGGCTGAATTGACAATGAATGTAAGATGCAATAAGACGTCTAAATTGGCGAGTTCATCCCGCACGTAATCAGTGTAATGACTCATATTTAGACATTTTGTTTTGTCTGAACCCTCATACGAAATCTCTCTGTGCTAATTCACTGATCCAAACCACCCATCTTTTGAATATTTCAGAAGGCGCTTTGCTTTGCTCAACTTAAAAGTAATTTTCTTACATGAATAAGAGATATGACTGTATCCCTCCATTATGCAGAGAGTAGATTAGACATTAATAAAAGTGGACTGGGGAAGATTGGGTTCTGTTGAACACTACAATTCTCATTCAAAACCTCACATAAATCCAGTGCCTTACTGAACTCAGTGCAGTCTTCAAAAACCGTTAACAAATGTTTGTGACGGGATCACTGAAACTAGGATCGTAATGATTAAAATCCCAAGGAAGATTTTCTAGAATGCTGATTCATTTTTCAATTTCATTCCATGAAACATTGTGTTGTTTAAATATTTCAAATACTCATTTGAACATTTAGTTGGTGCTCTAACTAGAGTAACAAGACTTGTTATTGGCAGACACGAAAAACAGCCTGTTACACATCTAAAGTCTTGAATGCTGTGATGCATTTGAGAAAAAAGCGTTCAAAGCGTGGTATTTTACAGTAAGGTTTATCATGCTAGGCTAGTTCTACTGTTAATGCATCTATTATGATAACTCAATGTCCATCAGATCCACTAGAGGGTGCACTTTAACATGAACACAAATGCAGTTGTGCTAACATTATTAGCATGAAGAATGATTATTAAAAGAAAGAAAAAATAATTGGAAATGAGGACAAGAGAGAAGAGACGGAGCTTGCGAGGACAGAGTGAACCACAGAAGTGAGGACAGTGCGGCTGAATGTCAGAAGGAAGTGAGAACATTGGTCATACCAGCTAAAATTACTCACTAGCAGTCAGTCCCAAAGATAGCAGGAGCTATTCTGGCAGTGAATTTAGCCGGTTCGTACATTGCTGACACACAGCAATTCTACTAACATAGGGGGTTGTAATTGTCATGGAGGAAAGATATTAATATCTAAAGTTATAAATACATGAATCTGACTGCATTTTAGAATATTATCATTTAAATGCATCATCATGGACAAACATTTTCCAGTGTTTACTTAGAAACTATTTTGGAATTAATTCGTTATTTACAAGAATAGCTCACCCAAAACTGAAAATGATGCCATCATTTATTCACCCTCATATCATTCCAAACTCATATCTTTCTTTCATCAGCAGAACACAAAAGGAAATATGTCTCTAAGAATGTCACAATCACTGATTTCACACTATAGATGTTGATTGACTCACTTAAAAGCTTAAAAAGCACCCAGTAAAACTAGTCCATGCGACTTGTGTCATTTTCCACGTTTTCTGAAGACATATGATCACTTTGTATGGTCAACAGTCTGAAATGTAAGTAATTATTCACTCTTAAATCAAACCAAATCATTGAATAAATCATGTAAACAAAGCACAGATAAATATGTCAACAAGTCAATGAAATCAATCCTCGCTGGTTCTTGGGTGCGTTGTGACCAAATGTCATGGCATAAAAACCAATGAGTTGTGTCCAAGCAAATAGAATGTTAGCATAGCATTAGTGAATGGTTCCCATTGGGTTATTTTTTATAATTGTTTTAGAAACCAGCTCCTAATGTTCTAGGAACTTTTCTTTTTAGGTTTTATAACAATAAACGTCTTATATATCAATCATGATTGCGCCAAGGAGACTGCAGATGTCAAGAGTAGCATTTTGCCCTGTTTTCACCAGAAAACCCATCATATTGCTTCAGAAGATATGGGGTAAACCACTCAAGTTTTATGGATTACCTTTATTCTGCTTTTATGACCTTTTTAGAGCTTGAACGTTTGTGTCCTGCAGAAGAAAGAAAGTCATTTGAGTTTGAGACAGCATGAGGTCGAGTAAATGACGAGAAAATTATAATTTTGGGGTGAACTATTCCTTTAACTACATTTATCAGTACAGTTATAGAAACCAATTCTATTTTGAAAAGAGCTGAGCTACTGTCACTCTACTGAAAAATGTAAAACATAAAAATCTATCATGTAACTGCTACAAGCGTCTTATCCTAACAAGTAGATGTGTTATGAAATGCTGTTTTGTACATCATGTTGTATTGTGCATGTGGACTTAGAGAATACAAACTCTCCTACAATTTTATTGAACCGTTTTGGTCATGAATCAGCCCCAGGAATGGATCAGTGATTCATTTCAGTCCATGTGAGGTTGCAGCTACTAAATACTTTTACACAGCTATTACTACTTAATTCACTACATCATTATATCAATGAGAGTGTTTTCATTAAAGTTAAAAGCTGTAACCAGGGGCCTGGCTCAGCAAGGTTTGAAGCTGACAACCAACCCTAGAGTCGCAAGTTCGAATCCAGGACAGCTGAGTTACTCCAGCTAGATCTCCTAAGCAACCAAATTGACCCAGTTGCTAGGGAGGGTAGAGTCACATGGGGTAATCTCCTCGTGGTCGCTATAATGTGGCGGTATCTCGGTGGCGCACGTGGTGAGTTGTACGTGGATGCCATGGAGAATAGCGTGGGCCTCCACACGTGCTATGTCTCTGCGGTAACAAGCTTAACAAGCCAAATGATAAGATGCGCGGATTGATGGTCTCAGACGCGGAGGCAACTGAAATTCGTTCTCCATCACCTGGATTGAGGCGAGTCACCATGCCACCACGAGGACTTAGAGCACATGGGGAATTGGGCACTCCAAATTGAGGAGAAAGCTGTAACCAGAGAGATACTCATTGTTTTTGTGCCATTTAAGTGGGCTATTACTAAATATGGCTAATGCTAAATTGCATAGTTCTATATTAAAAAGCCATTGCCCTTTCAATTAGCTTCAATCTAGTTACACTTATTGTTAGTAGATACTACTGTATTACAGTAGCTAACTAATTTTTCAGAATGGAAGCATTACTTAAGTTTTAACTACTTTAAATTTAGAGATTAGAGTTGCTGGTAGCTTGGCTATCTACAGTGTGAAGTTTACATCACACTGGACACACATGTTCCTACAGCCACAATACTGAAACGAGGCATCTGTGGGCCATCCATTTTAAAGTTACATAATATTGAGACAGCTGCTTGCAGTCAAAACATACTGAGAATCGATTTGAGACTGTCTAGGAACTTTAGTGCTGGAGTTCATTTAGAACAGGACGGAACGTCTACTTGCTTTTGTTTCAAAACCCTAGAGTGCATGACTTGTTTAAATTGGTCAGCACAGTCAGATTTGGAAAGCACTTGCCCTCACTTCCAGTGCTATGTGTATTACCCTGCTGTCTCGTAGTCTCTCGAAATCATGACACTAATGCCATTTCAGTTATTGCCTTATTAGCAGGGAGTTTCTGTGGGGGTCTCTGATGACATTCTGGTAACCATGACAGAGCTGTGATAGCGTAAGGGTTTGACTGTGCAGTATTCTCAGATGTCACAGGCTAATGAAGAGGCAAATCAGGCAGAGTAGACAAAGATGCTTTCTGTTTCGCTGTTGAAGCCAGCAGTTCAGAAGTCAAGAGACACATTTAGCTGGCAGAAAAGGAACATGGGGTCCTGTACATGAGTGTTCTTAACCTATTTCTAAAGGCTTTAACTATAGTGTTGGGAAGTTTGATTAGTTTCTTGAAGTGACTCGTGAGTTGTATAAATTTGCCGTAATCTAGGACCTTGATAGAACGTATTGAACACAGACTTCCCTCGTCCCTCAAATCCTAGTTTTCTTTCTTTTTCAGTTTAGAGACATACAAACTCTCATGAATCCTCTGACAGCTGGTTGGAAGACAAATTCCCTGAACCTTTACAAGTATACCACTGTTGGTTAACAACTTCTATTTTCAGACAGTGGGACTTTCATTCATCAATGAATGAATAAGCAACTTTTCAGAGAAAGATCTTTTTAATGAATGACCAAAGTGTAGGCGTGAAAACCCAACTTGGCACAAGCTGATAGGTTCTTTGAACTTGTTATCTGTTAGCCAGTCAGCTTGCTCACATGTGATGTGTTAAACCAATCGGCTGACATGGTGCAAGCTAATAGGTTCATTGACATGTAACCTGTTGGTCAATCAACTTGCATCACTCTCTAATATTGAAATTGCTCAGTTTTGAAGATAAGTCATTTTTTCCCTCTAAAACCTTCCTCCTTCCAATGTCTAGATAACTATGTTTTTAGCAGTAGCAAGACTTTGTACTTGACCTAGTCTGCCAAGACCAATATCCCTATCAATATGTCATACACAAATTAACATGCTAAATAATTCACAGAGCTGTAATGACTGAAATTATATTAATGCATAAAATAACATCCAAATAAATTATAATAATACAAGTATAATTTCCCTACTTTGTATGGCCAAATTAATTTCTTGTCAAAGCCCAACAAGTATAATATATATAGTAAGTGAAACATAGTCATTGTTATGGTGTAATATATTTCCGTTTATTTCAGTGATTTCCTGATGTTTGTTTGTGCTGTCACAATGGTTACAATACTTCTGATCCTTTGAATCCCAAAGGATTTGTCAACATTTGTAAATTTCTAAAGCTGTTCAAATGTAAAAGGTAGATATTGATATTGTACATTTTTGTGTCTATGCAAATGTACAAATGTGAATGTTTGATAGAGCAACACTTTGCATACAAATACCCACAAAAAATATAAAAAGATCAAAAGGTAGCGTCTACCTACCTAGTTATTATGTATACGTTTTACCACATATTTTACAACACAATTTATGCGTTGGGAATTTCTTCATGTATTTCGCTCTCAAACGGATCCATAGCTAGTTTTATGAACCTCATCTTTATTTCAAAACTTGCACAACCATCAATCACAAGTATACAAGTAGTTTAACAAATCTCTAATTAAGAGCTCTATGTACTAGCTTCCAGGTTTGTTCTGTTTGTATTGCTAGAATATTGGACTGCTGTCAAAGCAGAATGTTCTTAGCAACAATGTGCTACTATGAATGTGAATAACAATAAGAACATTTGTTGAATTGATTGATTTAATAAAAATAATACATAACACCACAGTAAGATAATCAAAGAGAGTTGAGCTACACCCCATGACTCTCCAATGCCACCCCTGCATGCCTTTTATTTTGCTGAGTGTCCTATACAGCCCCATGAGTAACTAACAGCAGCTCAGCTGTTCTGTAAGAAGACACTGCAGTGCTCTGAAACATCAGTACCTACAATAGCAGGGAAGAGGAGGCTAGCTGACCTGCCGTTAACATTTTCACTTCTATTCCAAACTGTAGGTCAGAATACTTGTTAACAAATGGCTACATGTCTAAACCGCTGTTCTTAAGAGATGTAGCTGGGTATTAGTCTATCGGTTAACCCTAGCCTAACCCTAACCTTTTTACTAAACTATTGTAGTTTTCACACTTGGCTTGACTGCTTGGTCCGAATTCAAGATTTATTTTATCCCCTACCATGCTCCAGCTGGTGACTTTTTAGATTGTACTTTTCCATCTGATCTGCGGTACAAATCATCAACATGTGTACCCCCTTTGGTACCAGCGAAAACTGTTTACTTTAGGACTTTTGGTCCTTCCTACATTTCATTGATTTAATCTTTATGAAATCTTTAAACAAACAGAATGGCTTTCGAAATGCAAAGAATAGGAGTTGCTGTACAAATGCTTGATTTAGGATGAGTTGCAACTACAAACTGAACTCCACATCACCTTTTCAATAGACTCAGATATGGTTCCAAAGTTAAAAAAACAAAAAAGAACAAACAAACAAAAAACATGTTTACACCAACAAAACAAACCCAACTCTTATGTCAAATGGACTCATCTGCAACATCATTTTTAGTGTGAAAGCGCCCTTATATCTTTCTTACCATGAAACTGTCACTCAAGGGTACAATGGTTACAGGGGATCTCAGTACCTCTCCAGTTCATGGGCCACCTTGTCTGTGATTTTTAACTATGGCATTTGTTGTAAAACATGCAAGTGAGCACGCTTGTCCCACATAGGATCTCACTGATCTTTTTCAGGGCATCTGTGACCCATGACTAAACTGGCATTTTGCCTCATGGTTCATTTGGAAAGTCAGAATTTAAGAACTCTTCTTTGACAAGGGTGCATGCATAGCATAGTCCACATCAGAGGAATATCAGATATACAGGGGTGCCTCCATCATTCCAAGACTGTGGTGTTCGACAGAGATCAGAACCCTACCTGCCTCCTTGGGATTCATCTCCCCGGACACCCAATCAATCCACACACACACACCCTCTCTGATCTGAATTAATTTCACACGCACCTCCAAAGCAAGTTTCTCCACCTCAAACTGTTTTCTGGAGATGCGGTCCTCGCCAACAGGTTTGTGGAAGTAGATCACCATGACATCGTATTTCTTCATCACAGACTTGTAGTTCTTGTTGGTCATTTGATGGACACGGTCTTGCCCATCATATTCGGGGACCTCCAGGCCCTTCTCTCCCCAACACAGGGAACCAAGCGACAGCAGAACCCCCATGAGCACCAAACACCAACTCATTTCACCTTGATGTCCCATTTGATAAAGTTAAAAGTTTTCTTGGTTTTACTTTGTTCCCAACTAAGGTCAAACTATTAGGAACAAGGTCCAATTCATGTGCCCACCACCCAGAGAAGAACAAGACTTGCTCTTCACTCTCCCTTTTAAAAACACACATGCACAAGCTGAATAGCCGATGCCCTTGGGGGTGGGGTGTGAGGTGCAGGGTGGATATAAATTTGGACATGTCTAATGCTATGGGCACAGTTAGGCATAGTCAAGGCAATGGAGGCAATGTGATTGGCCAATTCTAGGATTAGTGATGGAAATACTTAAATTGGGTGGTTATCACCTGTTGGCAGTGGCAAGCTCAAATTTAGAGAACAGAAAGTTAAAAATAAACCAAAACAAATCCAACTGAAAGTAAGTGAAACTAAACAATCCTGGAAGAAACTATGACATTTAAACAAAACTACAGTAAATATAACGAACAAATGTAAACAAAACTAAACTAACCTGCACTAAACCAAACAAGACGAAACTAAACCAAACCAAACACAACTATATAAAGCTAAGCAAAACCAAAATAAAGTAAACAAGACAAAGCTAAGCGAAATTAAATGAATTCAAACAAAGCTAAACGAAACTAGACAGACTAAACGATACCAAGCTAAATTAAGCTAAATGGAGAAACAATCTCTAAACCTAGTGACATGCTGAGTGTCTTCCTTTCAGTGACAGAGAGCGGCAGGTATTATGGAACCAGAATGGGAGGGCAACAGGATTCCACTGCCATATTAAGTTTTGCTGGGGGCTTTGACCCTTGCTAAAAATAAGGACTTGTTTGGATAGTGGCAGCAAGATGGCTGCCCTGATGTATGTGTGCTTCATGGCAGAGCTGTAGTGAAGTGTCCAGTGTCACCCTGAATTAGTTGGCAAACACCAAGAAAGTCTTGTTCTGTACATGGGGAATAACTCCATAGAGGGAAGTGAGAAGTACAGCCCAGTGATACAAAGATTTCCCTAATTATGATAAGTTTGGCATAACGTGTATTCCAAAAAAACAGTTATTACACAGTTCTCGATTCTGATTGGTCAATTACGCTATCTAGCATCTGTGTGGTGGGTGTACTGCTGCACTATGGCTGCCGTCACATCATCCAGGATGCTGCACACTGGTGGAGGTTGAGGAGAGTCCCCAGTTTACCATCAAAAGCGCTTTGAGTGTAGTGTCAGAAAAGCACTATATAAGTGTGTATATACTCCTATATATATATATATATGCAGTATGTGAGTGTATGTGTGTGTTTGTGTGTGCACAAATATGCATATTGCTACATAATATTTATGTACAAAGATTCAGCCAGAGGATGATGTGGCAGTGAGTACATGTCAAAGTTTGACACCTGATCTCTGCTCTTCTATTTCATGTGCTGCCAGCTAAAACTGTTTGTGGTATTTGTGGGGGCTTCTGTGTGGGAAGTTGAGGAGGAGTGTGAAAGGACTTTAAAGTTTCTGCTTTTGGTTCAGTCTCCCTTTTACTCTTGATTTGCAAAATTCCTTTTACTTATCAGCAGCGATTTATAGCAGCACGATTACAGTGTTGAAATTCCTTGTATTTATTTTTCTTTTCTGGAATGCAGATTTTGTTTAATACTCTGTGTTCAATTCAGAGAAGTTTGAAAATGTCCCATTGAATGATAGAATGTTCTGCATTCAAAATTGATCATTTCATAATTGCCAGAAATCTGAAGATGTCATCAGGGTCTCATTCCTCTGCCTTTTTCCCATTTTCGAAATAATTTCACTTCAATACTTAAACAGTACATCTATTTTACCTAGCAATTAGCAATATTGTAAATAAAGATGATATACACAGCATGCCCTTTAGCTCCAAAACTTGTAAGAGTGCCCTCTTGTGGCAGTGTGTCTAACATACCATTGAAGTTTTCATGTTGTTGTTTATGAATAAACATGATATTGCTGTGATTCAAATAATATAACATGATATAAACATGATGCACTGTTATAAGAACTATGTAGGTTTACAATGCTTTTGGAAAATAGCCATGCACTGCTTCAAGTCTGTATGAAGTCGACCAACCACCTTTTATCTTACTGACAAAGTCAATTCTGATACCATAATTTTGCATATTAAACCAAATTATAGAAAAGGGGTTCTCAAGATTTTAGGTTACCACTCATAAGAATGTTTAAGGAAAAGTGTACATTATATGGGCTATATCTAACCACTGTCAGACTTGGCACTGTCAGATTGAATTTGTCAAATTTTTGTCACAATACAGTGTACATACTAAGAGACACAAAAGGACTGTAATGCATCCATTCCTATTCGGTCAAAAATCTATTTTGTGGCAAATCTTGTTGCTTGGCAACTACAAACCTGACAGACTGTTCGCAGGAGTTGGTGTGTGAGCTGTTGCTGATTATTGGTTTGAATCTCTTTGAGTGTTTGTGCTTTCACATTTGTATATATTCCTGCAAATCTGGATGCTAAGAGTTTAGTCAAAGCCAAATATCATGAACCTCATTTCAATAATACTTCAGGTATCTTTCCTTTATTTGCCTTCTCTCCAAAGTCCAGATTGTACAAATGAGAACCACTGGTATAACCCTTTGCACTGTTATAAGCCATTTATATGTCAAAATATTCCAGAATCCTTGTAAAATACTATTATTATACATTTTTCATGGTTTAGCATACACCTTTCCACCATTTTCAGCGTGTTTTCTCAGTATTCTCGCTATTTCCTCTACAAAATTTGTCACATTTTTACCAAAATTGACCAAGACCAAGCCTCACAATCTTTATTAGTTGTTTTTTTGTTGTTGATTATGTTTTTCAAAATCGCTTCATTGTAACATGGCAACCGATTTGATGGCGAGGATGCTAATGCAACACTTGCATGCAACACTTTGGTGTACTGAAACGTAATTTGGCAATTTTCATCGCAGCCAAGACCTTAGGGTATGTGCAAAGATTCAAGCTTCATGTTATTAGGGGCGGCTGTGGCTCAGTTGGTAGAGCGGGTCGGCCACTAATCGTAGGGTTGGTGGTTTTAATCCTGGCCCACAAGACTCCTCATGCCGAAGTGTCCTTGGGCAAGACACTGAACCCCAAGTTGCTGTCAATGGCAGGCTAGCGCCTTGCATAGCAGCTCTGCCGCCATTGGTGTATGAATGTGTGTGTGAAAGGGTGAATGAGACGCAGTGTAAAGCGCTTTGAATACCGTTAAGGCTTAAAAAGGCACTATATAAGTGCAGACCATTTACCATTAGCAATAATATTATGTCAAATATTATGTTAATAATATTTATATTACATAATATTAATATTATGCTTATGTCAAAGCATTGACTGCCAAGGAATGCCATTACTACAAATCTATGCAGCCCTACCAGGTATATCGCACAAACTGAAAGGGCATTATGCTTAGCCCCATCATTGCTGTTTGCAACTATATCATTTTTATATATTTGCTTTGAATGTTGTTACGCTGCATAGTAGTTGCATCATAGTGTCACATACACCATGATCACACGGGAATTCGGCATGCTGTTTCCGATACTTCTGCTAGGATTGGCCACATTATGCCAACTCGTGACAAACGATTACAACGTTTCTGTCAGCTCCAGTGTGTTTACCTACCCTTGTCTCGCACTGAAACCAGGAAGTAATCACATTTATATAATCAGTAACAAGCGCAATTCGGACATTGCATTTTCCCTCCAACATAATATTTTTACTCCACTGATGGTTAGGTTTAGGTTTGCGATTTGGGTTGGTGGGTTCAGTTTGTAAAACATGCATTCCTCTTCACTGTGTTGCAGCCTGTACAGCTGAAAACAGCTCATTTTACAACTCACTTTTGGCTCCCCCCTGTGGACATTTCACCTGGAGATCACACATGCCTATACGTCCAACAACACTTACAGTTTTGCCCACTGGGGGGCAGTGTTTCTAATTTCAGTAAGCACAGGCCAATTTTAGCTAAAGAAAAGTCAACCTACTTTTTCTGATTTCACTGTGAGATCAGTCTGGCAAATATGCCGTTCAAATGTACAACTTAAAAACCATAATTTTCGATTGAATGGATGACATATGATTTTACATTAGCAGCTATTTTGTCATGATGTTTCTGTGTGGCCAATGAGGTGATGGAGTTAATCTGCGGCTCGGCTCTGAACCTAATTAGGTGGCTTATTATGTTTGACAAAGCTCAGAGCAGAAGTAATTAACCACAGTCTGATAATTGGCATTGATAATTATGCATCCTTCAATTCATGTTGGAATGTTTGTATTTATGAGCTAAGAAAAGTTAATGGCCCCTTGATCATTTCACAGATGGCCAGTCCATCCTTGCTTACAGTTGTCTCTGCATAATAAATTTTTTATTTTTGAATTATTGAAATATTTCCTTTAAGTATTTAAGCAAGCATAGCAAATTAGACAGATAATGCACAACATTTTATCCTCATTTTGTTGTACTAGGGCTAAAATATTCTCTACTTTACCTTTGTCAGAAAGTAAAAGAAGAAATTGCCTGAAACACACACAAACACACCAGAAGAATATTTTTTGCAGATGTCAGATATTGTTGTGCATCCTAAGAGAATATAGGCTAACTCACATGTTTTTCACAGGACTACAGGACTACATGTAGAGAGACCATGGTCAGAAATGGCCTTTACCATTAAAGTGCAATATTTGCATTCATCAAGCACAAGGAAGTGTAACCACCCAGAACACCCTAACAACTGCCTGAAACCACATAGCAACACCATAGCAACCATCCAGAACACCCTAGTAACTGCAGAGCTATCAATTAGCAATGCCCTAGCAACCACCCAGAACACCCTAGCAACTGAAGTGCTATCAACTTGCAATGGCGTAGAAACCACCCAGGACACACTAGTAATGCCCTAGCAACCACCCAAAACACCCTAGAAACCGAAGAGCTATCAACTAGCAATGCCCTAGCAACCACCCAGAACACCCTAGCAACTGAAGAGCTATCAACAAGCAATGCCCTAGCAACCACCCAGAACACCCTAACAACCGAAGAGCTATCGACTAGCAATGCCCTAGCAACCACCCAGAACACCCTAGTAATGCCCTAGCAACCACCCAGAACACCCTAGCAACCAAAGAGCTATCAACTAGCAATGCCCTAGCAACCACCCAGAATACCCTAGCAACTGGAGAGCTATCAACTAGCAATGCCCTAGCAACCACACAGAACACCCTAGCAATGCCTAGCAACCACCCAGAACACCCTAGCAACTGAAGAGCTATCAACTAGCAATGCCCTAGCAACCACCCAGAACACCCTAGCAACTGAAGAGCTATCAACTTGCAATGGCCTAGCAACCACCCAGATCACACTAGTAATGCCCTAGCAACCACCCAGAACACCCTAGCAACCGAAGAGCTATCGACTAGCAATGCCCTAGCAACCACCCAGAACACCCTAGCAATGCCCTAGCAACCACCCAGAACACCCTAGCAACTGAAGAGCTATCAACTAGCAATGCCCTAGCAACCACCCAGAACACCCTAGCAACTGAAGAGCTATCAACTAGCAATGCACTAGCAACCACCCAGAACACCCTAGCAACTGAAGAGCTATCAACTAGCAATGCCCTATCAACCACCCAGAACACCCTAGCAACTGAAGAGCTATCAACTTGCAATGGCCTAGCAACCACCCAGAACACCCTAGCAACCGAAGAGCTATCTACTAGCAATGGCCTAGCAATAACCCAGAACACCCCAGCAATGCCCTAGCAACCACCCAGAACACCCTAGCAACTGAAGAGCTATCAACTAGCAATGCCCTAGCAACCACCCAGAACACCCTAGCACTGCCCTAGCAACCACCCAGAACACCCTAGCAACTGAAGAGCTATCAACTAGCAATGCCCTAGCAACCACCCAGAACACCCTAGCAACTGAAGAGCTATCAACTAGCAATGGCCTAGCAACCACCCAGAACACCCTAGCAATGCCCTAGCAACCACCCAGAACACCCTAGCAACTGAAGAGCTATCAACTAGCAATGGCCTAGCAACCACCCAGAACACCCTAGCAAATGAAGAGCTATCAACTAGCAATGGCCTAGCAACCACCAAAACACCCTAGCAACTGAAGCGCTATCTACTAGCAATGGCCTAGCAACAACCCAGAACACCCCAGCAATGCCCTAGCAACCACCCATAACACCCTAGCAACTGAAGAGCTATCAACTAGCAATGCCCTAGCAACCACCCAGAATACCCTAGCAACTGAAGAGCTATCAACTAGCAATGCCTAGCAACCACCCAGAACACTGTTGCAACCATCTAACTTCCATTATCCGCTGGACTTTCCGAAATAATTCTGCATGCTCAAAGTTTAGTGTGACCGCCCTTTAAATCATATTCGTGCGTCTGCAGCTTTTGTTTGTTTAAAAAAATCTATATAATCTGTTAAATGATTCAGCACTTCTCGGACCATATTTTGAGCTGTGCTGTTTTATTGACAATGCTTTACTTAGAAACAAGAGAAAGCAGAGAGAGAGAGAGAGAGAGAGAGAGAGAGAGAGAGAGAGAGAGAGAGAGAGAGAGAGAGAGAGAGAGAGAGAGAGAGGAAGGGTGTAAAATGACTTTGCATTTTCTTTGTTTCACTCTGTTGACTCACTCACCCTTTCAGCGACATCACAGAATGAGTCCAGCAGAACAGAGCTTTCCAGAACTGTCAGATGATACAGACATGTGCCAGAATGAGTCACAATGATTCAACTACAGGGTTGAATGCAGTCAATATGAGTATAGTTTTCATTTGTCTTGTAATAAATCAAGAAATAGATATCATGTGATATTAAACTTATATAGATATAAAACTGTCATACAAATATTATTTATAGAAGCACAAATATACTGTATATTGTGACACTATTACATATCTCTGGTCACTAATGACCCTATACACTTTTAGTAACTAAGCAAGTTAGAAAAATTAGATTTTTTAAGTATTTGTGACTCTAATGCTTTAAAAAGTAATGGGACACCCTGAGACACACAAAGGAGACCCTCTTTCTGTGTGGAAAGGGCTTAATAACAAATCAACAAACTTCATGAACCCTCTCTCTCTCTCTTTCTCTCTTGTTCTTGCCCTGTTGCTCACTCACTCTCCCTCCTGCTCTAGTTTCTCTTTGTCAGTTTGTTTCCTCAGGATGTTTTTAGAAGTTCTTATGTGAGTCTCTTTCTTCTCTGTTCCCTCAGCGAGCCGGTCTTGTGACAGGGAGAGAAAACTTCCCCATTAGAGCGTTTCCTGAGGCATGCGCACGCACACACACACACACACACACACACACACACACACACACACACACACACACACACACACACACACACAAGCACGCACTCAAGCACACACACACACACACACAAGCACCACTCAAGCACACACACGCACACACACACACACTGATATCAGGTAAATTAAAGCATGTATTTGTGGATCTCATGAAAACATATTCAGGTCATATTTTACCCCAAAATCAAAACAACCAAAAATAAAAAGAGTTAAGATGTGAGCTAGAGTTTTATTGTATTTATGTGTATGACTTTCTTTCATCTGTAGAACACAAATGAAGATTTTTATAATAATATTCCAGCTCTGTCGGTCCATACGATGCAAGTCAACAGGGTCAAAAACATTACAGCTCCAAAAAGCACATAATGGCATCCTGAAAGTTATCCATAAGACTCCAGTGGTTTAATCCATGTCTTCAGAAGTGATATGATAGGTGTGGGTGAGAAACATCAATATTTAAGTCCTTTGTACTATCAATCTACTTTCAAACAGCCCTCCTATGACTGTTCACGAGAGTTCTTCTGTTTTTTTGCCGATAAACATTCTCCGCGCATATCGCCACCTACTGGGCTGTTGTGTAAATATGATGTTTTATGCTTCCCTTTTTTTCTTTCTCCTCCCTGCCCAGTAGGTTGCGATATGCACTGAGAATGTGTATCGGCAAAAACAAAAGAAATATAGAAAAGAACATTTTATATTTAAATTAGCATAAGTTACAGACAGCACAAATGGTAATATCAAAAGAATAAACATAAGAAATTTTGTTTAAATTTGTAATGTATTAAATTTAAATAAATTGATGTGGTCCTATAATACAATAATAAATTACTTTATTAATTTTTTTCTAAATCGGCATCAGTACATTAAAGAACAACAAATACTTTACTGTCCTATACTGTATTTAAATGCAATTGAAATAATATAGAATTTATTTTTGTCCACATGTCACTAATGAGTGAAGTTTAGTTTTGTGCATCATATGGTAATTTGACTTTGGGGCAGGGAAATGCCCTTATTTGGCATGTAAATGATGTCATAGTCATAATATAATTTCTTCTTTTTTATTCTTCTTATTATAATTATTTTGATGTGAAATATGACAATTTCGTGAGACTCTCGAAATACATGTTTTGTTTGTTTCTAAGCTCTTGCTTATATTTTTGCGCATGAACAGCCTGAGGCGAAAGCAAACATACCACACACAAACGAAAAACAGGCAAAAAGCCACAGTGAATAAATAATGTACATCACAACCGCACATGACGAGCACATGACAACAACAGCTATTGTCTGCGTCCTGATGATATGATGTAGAAGTCATCTGTGCATCAGCTGCAGGCGAGATCGCTGGCTTTCCATTTTCATGTATGATGTGAGTCGATGCAAACTGGGTCACGGCAGCATGGCGGAGCGCTAAATCCTTCATGCCACTTATAAATCCCTTCCAAAGAGCAAATTAAAAGCTGACTTTGTTGAAGTAAGTGTGTTAATACTCCAGTAATACTAATGAACTTTAGTCTCTTCAACAGTGAGAATTTGCATTTCCAAGCAGCGCCTATGAAATTTCCATAAACCGGCCATACTGCTGAAATATATTCAGATATGCAAATATCACAGTCCTGGTGCACTGTACTGTGTGTAACTCTCTCTCTCTCTCTCTCTCTCTCTCTCTCAATTAAGGCCTGACATCCTTTTCTGTTTTCAACTTCTTAATGCTCAGACACGCTTTGGATTTTCAGTGTATTAAACCTTCATGACATTGCAGTCAATATAGGGATGTGTATTTGGTGGTAGATCAAGAGTCTCAAGAGAGCTGTGAGATTTAATGATGACCATAAAACATCACCAGCATTTCAAGGTTTACCGTGTTTGCATGTCTGATGCCAACAGAGCAAAACTGATTCAATGGAAAACAGATCAGACAGAAGAATGAATGAATGAATAAATACTGCACCTCAATTTCTTCTTATTTATTGCATACAGTCCACTTCTTATGAACGTGCTGTCTTGGTTTATATCGCTGGTGCTTGAGGGAATGGACTGTAATAGCTGCAATAACCGGAGAAGAACCTCCCAATTAAATTGCACTTGCTCCAGCCCATTAGCGCTTTCCGTGTACGATTTCACTAAACCTATTTGTGCCTAGACTAGCCCATGCTTGCACCAAAATACCAAAACTTCATGGCCATGCCCACTGACTTAAGGCATTGCCCTGCGCTTAACGCAAGTTAAGACTGATTCTATGCGGTCAATCCATTTTGAGGTACGAAGCTGCATTTCTTTGCTTACATATCGCTGATTGCAAGTTTGCAATGTTATTGTCCGTGTTTAGATGCAAAAGCAGTGCCAAACATTTTAGTGCGAAAAAAAGGAAGTCAGATCAAATTGACTTTGTGTTAATATGAAGTTACAGATTCACAACACGTGAAATACACTTAAGTATACAAAGCATTCAAATATTGCAAATATTTGATTGAACCTTTTATAAAACATTCTGTGTGCATGCATATCATTTAGGCACTATTTTATCTTTAGAAATCACTTCTCAGCCAGTAAAACAGTACGTTGTTTTAGAATTGCAGTTCTCCAATGTTCTTTTAAATGCTGCATTCCTACGTGATGTCGCCTCAGCTCCCGTGGGATTATGAGAGTGTTAAATGTCCAGTTAATCCGCACTTCAGAATCTCACCGGAAATAGTAGGTCATCCGGGTATTTCTCACTTACTGCTTCATGAATACTGAGGATTTGAACATTCTGCTCCATTGGGTATCCTGTTTTTGTCATACATTAAAGTTGGGAAGTTCAGATATTCAGTTAATGAGATTTACTTAAAGTGGGGGTTGATGGTGGGATTTTCATTAGTTCTTCATTGTCTTTATGCAAATTATAATTTTGATTTTGGGTGAAATATAAACTGGATTCGTGATATTTTCCATTCACTGTGCCGTGTCATTCCTCCCCAACAGAAGAAGTAAGTCTACTGCCCCCGTGGACAGATGAGGTACTGCAGGACACACAACATTCCATTGCCCTCACGAATCTCAACCGCTGCATTCCACATCATTCTGTTTAATAATGCGCGCGTTTCATCGTCATTGTATTAATAAAAAAAGAATTAAGATAGGCAAGGTCGCTCAGTTCATCTCTGCCAGCTGCAAATGTGGTTTAAAGCAAAGAGTGAGAGAGAGATACATATATGAGGATGAGGAGGATGTGGGATTGTGTGGAATAGAAAGAGGAGGGATTATCTGACCGGATAGCAAAGTGACATCAGGCCCGAAAAATGTGTGCGTGTGTGTGTGTGTGCAGATTCAGACAGTGTGACTGGGAAGAGCGAGAGAGAGAGAGAGAGAGAGAGAGAGAGAGAGAGAGAGAGAGAGAGAGAGAGGGAAGGAGGGGGTTATAGGGAGGAAAAGGCGTTTCCATTCTCAAACCGGCGAGACAGTCAGCAACGCGCGGTCACGGGAGAGAGAAAGGACGCACAAAGTTTCCAAACACACACTACATTTGATGTTTTGACTCTGTGCTGAAGTGGACTTTGTATTTGGACGACTGAAGCACGAAGCGGATCACAGTCATCACCACACCGGGAGCATCACCATCCCACATCATCACCAGTAAGTCACGGATCGACCTAACAAAAATGTACCAAGGTTTTTTTTTTTTTTTTAACAGGGACATATTTTTTTAAATACCTTGCAGTATGATCTATCTATCTATCTATCTATCTATCTATCTATCTATCTATCTATCTATCTATCTATCTATCTATCTATCTATCTATCTATCTATCTATCTATCTATCTATCTATCTATCTATCTATCTATCAAACTGGTTTCATTTTTCTTTTCGCTTTGCGTTCATGGAATCGGGGCTCGGTGTTCTGCTCACTGCTGTCTTGGGTTCGAGCCCCTGTTCGGAATGTGCGCGTGCGACAACGCTCTTCATTCGAGCCGCGGCCCGCGCCACCACAACTATGAGGAAACCGAGCTTTTATTGTTTGACGTCATAGATCAGTCCTGTTTAGAATGTTTACGCAGGATGTGTTGAATAAAGGATTTTATGACGGAAATCTGTTAACTAAAACCAGAGCTTTTACATTAATGGGTACTTTTATTTATTTATTTTTGCCCCTGGATTTGATTTTTGAGGTGCACTTTAAAATTTTCAAACCTTTTAAAATAAACTGTCGTATAAGTTTATGTCAAATACGTTAATTCGGTCAATTAATGCAAAAAATTGACTTCATTTTACCCTAATAATTAAATCAATGTCAACTCATATTTTATGCCATAATATGTCTAATACTGTAATTTTTTGCAAACACAAAAAACAGAATCGTTCATTACAAAGGCATATTTAGTATCAAATGTTGTATTCTGGTGTCATTTTTGGTGCTGCATTTTTGCCCCCCTTCATTTCTGGCACCTACTGAAACATTGCGCTGTTTTTCGGGTCTCTGTCAGACTTCCTTTTTATTTACATTTTCATTCTGCTTGCATACATGTTTAAGAATGCAACCAAATATTCAAGATAAGGTGGCACCATATGTAAATGTTTAGTATGGACCCTTGACAGTGACAGTAAATTGAGTAATGCAAACATTATATTCGCTGTGTTCTCCCATTCATTCCCATTCACCATTTTTAAAGTTTACCCTGCAGTCGTTGACTACTGCATTCCAAAACCTGGGAGTGTGAAAAGGGTCCATTGAAGTATATTAACAACTGCATTACATATCACAAATAAAAATCAGAATAATTCATGGGAGGGCATTTTTTGCCCCCACATTTAATATTTCGGGGTCATTTTTGGTTGCATTTTTGCCCCAGGCCCCCCTAAATTTCTGACGCTGACCGAGTGTCAGACTTACTTTTATATTCCGATTTAATCCTGCTTGCATATGTTCAAAAGAATGTAGCCAAATATTCAATATTACATGGCACCAAATGTGAATGTTGATTGGCCACTACAGTGTATTCTGAATCTTAGTTGGGACACGTGCCATGCTGGTTCCGGCCCATATAGTGCGAGACATAACCGTTGTCTGAGGAAGATCTGGGCATAGACGTGTGTAACTTTCTCTGAAATTCCTCTACACTAATGAAGTCTGTTTTCAGCTTTCGTTTCTCAAACAAAATGTGACAGTAATCCAGCAGTCTTTGTCTTATTAGATAAATGAGTTTGGGCCTGGACTAACTCATTATAACGGCTCTAGTGCTTCCCTGATCCTCACGACACATGTTCTTCTCCCTCGAAGGATGTAAAAGCAATCAGACCCTGAGTGTGTATGTGGAAAATGCAGAGGCATTATTTGGCAGTCACACATGTGTGTGTTAGTTTCCTGCACCTGGTGCACGGTTTCTCTGGCCTCCTGTCTTACATACTGATTTGTATTTTGCCTGTGGTGAAGAAAGGGGGCAGCTCAGCAGAAATACAGCTCCCTCATGCCCTATCCCTCTCTGTGTGAGTGTGTGGAGTGTTTCAGGAATTGTTTGCTGGCAGAAAGTAAAGTAGTTGCTGGAATCCTTGTTTAGCAGAAACTTTAGACCTACAACAAGTCAAACCTCCAGCCACTGTTTTCCTGTGACGTCCTAGACATCTTCATTCTGCTGTTTCTGGGTTTGTTAGAGAAAGTTTACCGTGTATTCTTGGATTACTGACAGAAGTGACTGAAGCACTTGTATGTTCTTCACCTCGCTTTTTAGGTTATTACACTGCCGTTTAAAAAAGGCCATCGCTGTCTTTTGTCATACATTTTATTTACAATGTGCCCAAAAAGTACTCGGATACTTGAGTCACACTTAAAAATGTATGAATGTCATTGCATTAATTAACAGATATCAAATAAAGTGTTTTTTTTTAAGCAAAATAGGTAACACTTTATAATGTTCTGTTTAGGGGATTATTAATGACTAATAATTCATTTATAAATGCATTATAAATCAGTGATATGCTGTAATAAAAACATGAATAAAAGGGGAGATGTTCATTCAGCACTAGCCAAATAGTGGGTCATTTTATCTCATATGTTATAAATGGTTAATAACTTAGTAACTGATATTGTTATAATAATGTTATACAATGTTAGTAACCTGTGAAAATGTACCTTAATGTAAAGTGGACAAATGTGAAGCATTAAGGAGATTTCAACATTAGAAACCTACAGTATGTTAAAGTTCAGTGTTGTTTAATGGTCATCAGGTTTATTATATGATATAAGCAGTGAATGACAATGAAGATCTGAAAAGGGATTTCGCAGAGGACTTTAGGTAACTAGGACTAGATAAAACTATTCTTTTGACATCAACGTGACAAAAAGCGACAACAGAAGTTAGTCAAGATATTTCAGTCACGATTTTAAACATAAAGTGGCATAATCCCTCTTTTTAATCTACTACAATAGTATATACGTGTATTTATTAAGCATTTATAACATGTTAGAGGTAGGCATATATTGATTTTACAGATTAATCTGTGCCGATAATTGCTGATAGTTTTTTAATCTTTTTGTCATTTCAAAATAAGAGTCCCTGAGAAGTGCAGTGACGTCACTTTTCAGCCCAGTGAAAATGTGTTGCACGATGAAACTCCAATGATGGAGACAAATTGAAGCGGAAAAAAACGCGACCCAAGATGTCCAGTGCACGAGAACTCTTTATAAACACTTTAAAGATCATAATTAGCATACAGTTTAATGTGCTGTTTGATGTGCTTATGAGTTGTTTCTCTCCAGCGTGTGTGTGTGTGTGTATATATATATATATATATATATATATATATATACACACACACACACACACACACACACACACATTTTATTGTTGTTGTCATTTTAGTGTTATTTTTCACATAAGATTGATCTTATCATAATGATCTCATTGTTGAGAGCTGCAGACAGAGGGGGTTAGGGTTAGGTTTGGTCTCCTTGTAAGAGTGCGCATCACCCGGCAGAACTTTAAATCTCTCCCGGCCTCGACTCCCGCTCAGATTGGGTCTCTTCTGTGACTGGTTGAAGCGGGCAGCTCTGACCGCACAGAGAATGACAGTTTTGGAGTTTGTGCTTATTTACACGTTACGCTTCCGTGGCATTATTTTAACTTTAATTAAAGATGAAATAAAGATATATCGCCAAGCTGTGATCTGTGTTTCTATCAGACACTCGAGCTGCAGCGCTCCTCTCGTCTCGCGTGTCATCGTTATAGTTTTATATGATCTCAAGTTATGTTAAATGACATCAAGCGACTATTCAACAACAGATTCTTTTTTTATTATTATTGCAGAGATTTGCAGTTACAAATGACAATCCACTGAGTGCAATGCTTGTTAGTGTTTTCCATGAAGACACCCACCAGAGACAGCCGGAGGCGGCACGAATGATGCACTTTAATGTAACCAGAGTGCTTGGAGTTGCAGGGTGATCCTCGCTGCACTTTCATGACATCCAACTGAAGGGCTGAAACGATTAGTCGACGTTATCAACAAAAAGAAATTTCATTGTCGAACAGTCATTTGATCTCATTTAACGTAACATGAGATCATAACTAATGAAGACGCGAGAGAGGAGCACTGCGGTTCACACATGACTGGGGAGAGTCACATGTCCAAGATACATTTACCTGAGAAGCAGCATATAATATATTTAGACTTGCTTTTAGAGAATATGTGGAAAACAAGACAAAAACTCTTGATTACAATAGGTTTTTTTAATTGCAGTGAATTTTTACTGAATTAAACTCAATAAAAAGTCATTTTTTTCATTGGAATTCAGTGAATGTCATTTAGAGGAATTTTTAAAAGATGATTTTGTCCTCTTTATTGTTAGTAAGCACGTTTAACCTGTTGATACGCAATCGACCGCACGCGGTAGTGATGTCACTCTATTTACATTTATAGACTGTAAATTATATATTAAATGTAATAATTGTTAACAAATAATACATCTTTTTAAAAGGTCTAATGGTTCAACATTGATATCCGATCTCTGTTTCACGATAGCAATGCTCCAGAAACAGCAATGTAGTTATTTGTGCAGGAGTACAAATGAAAACATGCAATATCAAAATGGGACTTCATACATTTGTTATGAAAACGCGATTGCCAGTTGAATCCAGTTCACCACACTTGGGTCAATTGTCCATGACAAGCGTTCATTGAAAAACATCCAATAGCTCTTTTTGTCCATAAAAGTGATAAATATTGATACACTCTCCATTGTTTACCTGAGATCTCATCTGAAATAATTACCATTCATCGTTGTTCTTCAGCAAACTCTGAGCAGCATTCATGTTGTAAAACTGTATATGATCTTATATATTAGAGTCTCATAAACAAAACCAGCCCGTCTCCAAAGTCTATTTTTAAAAATGCGGTGTAGTTTTATTCAGAAAAGTTGAGCAGTGCCGTCAGTGATTGTGTTGACTTTGAGAGGCGGAGCCTTAATTTTATTCTATACACTTCCAGAGATTTTTCAGAGAAAAAAGCTTGTAGGAACCTCAATTTTTGTTCGATCATCTTTAAATTTGAAATATAACTTCTTTACACTTGTGGCTTTGAGAACATTGTATATCTGGGTTGTCTTGGCAATTTTATTATTGTTTTTTTAGATTATAAAAACATGTTCAGCACAAAATATTTCCATTACTATAAACTTCAGCTTCTCTAACTTTCAAAAATAACAACAAATATTAATTCTGAAACTTGGTAAATAAAGCTCCAAGTGTCTTTTTTCAAATGATACTACAACTGTGTCCATACTCCAAAGGGTCCCGTAAATACAACCATGTAAGTTCAGGTGTGTCATTTTCATGGTTTGTGCTCAAAAGGGGGTGCGTATCAACAGGTTAATATAACCTTTTAAGTCGGGGCACAAACAGATCATTGCATTGAATCATTGCAATAATCATCCGAATAGTCGAATAATCATTCTAATAATCGTTAGATTAGTCGATTATCAAAATTATCGTTAGTTGCAGCCCTATACAACAGTTTTTTTTTCTACAACAATTTATTAAAGCAGTCTGTTGACTATCAGACACCCCACCATAAAGAATTGACAAAAGACTCCATACAAATCTTGAATCCATTCACAACACATCACAAATTAACCTGTGGACTATGAATAATAATGGAAACATTGCTCACAGCGGGCAATATAAAGGGTCATGAAACAGCCCTCTTTCAGCTCAAGTCCGCTTCACAATCATGTTGAAAAATGAAACTCAGTTGGGCGTGGACGGCTGTCAGAACAAGGGCCCCTCCCTCCCCTAGTGGGTGGGGCGGGGTGCGGCAGGGGCAAATAAAGTAGACACTTTATTTGCTCACAATACAGCTCACAATACAGTACACAGAATCACCCTGGCCATTTTATATCTGTAATTTAACACACAAATGAGTGCTGAGCCATGTACTGTACTCTGTATTGAAAATATGTAAATGTTTAAGAACTTTTGAGAGTTTTTCCAAGATTTTGATTCACAAATATAAGTGCCTAGATGAGGGAACACACTTACATTAATGATGGATGGATGGATCGACAGGTTTTGTGTCTGGGACAAACCACTCGTGCTGCGCGGACATTTAAAAGGTTTTGGCAATGATTGAAAGACTATCCTGTCCCTCTGTCTGCAGTGCGCGGTGCGGGGGACTCGCGTTGGGACTATCAACTCTCTCAACGGACACTGAGGTGCTTGAGAGTTTGAAGCGCTGGTCATGTTGTTTAATGAATAATCATGAGATAGCCCATTCTCACTGGATAAGGCCACGCGGTCTCATTAATATTTATGAGACACTGATGACACAACAATGCACTATAGTGTCTCATAACCCTTTAGAGAACGATAATGAGTAAGATTGAAATGTATTGTTGAATGCTGTGAATTTGATGTATCAGTTTTACAGATTAATCTGTGCCGATAGTTGCTTTTTGGAACTATCGGTTATCTGCACAAATCTATGCTGATGGTTGCCAGTAGATTTAATCTTGTGAATGTAGGCTATAGAGAGCTTAATTTGGTAAATACTTAAATTTAGAGGATTGTAATGGAGCCAAGTCTCCATCATTTCAAAATAAGTGAGTGTAATCCAGGGTCTTGTTTATAGTTAAAAGTCCCATTTTATGCACCAAATCTTCATTTTCTATGGTTATTATTGGGATTTTGGTTGCACAGTAAACTGCATCTGGGATTTTATTCATTTTGGAATCTTGTAGCCTCTATATCTCTGCCTATAATTGTTAGGAAATTTAAAATTCTATACGTTCTGTAAATCCATTTTAAAAACTATTGGCCGATTAATCGGTTATTGGCCTTTCCCACTACCTTAGTTACTGCTATCGGCAAAATCCACTATCGGTCAAGTGGAACATTCTGTCCTATGTGTAGGATGTGTACCATTATATGACTGCTGTCTGAATGTTTTATATCTGTTGTTTTCAGTAACTCTCTGTCATTCAGTAACAATCATTTAAGTGAATATGAATAAATTAAACGTTTTACGTTTTTTACCTATGGATTCTAAATTCTTACGGTTAAATTTACCGTGACATTTCTCATCGTGGTTAATAGTGAAACTGTATAATTGAGACATCCCTAGCTAGGACATGTGTGAACTTGAGGGGAACTCACTTCACACATCCATTAAAATCACCAGTTTATTCAAATTCATTGAGCAAAAATGTTATTTAACTATATGAAGTTATTTCTGAGAAAAGCTCTAGAATCATTTGTTTTCAGATTCCCTTTGATTTAATATTTTTTAATGCAATGAAATTCAAATTTTTAGGAGTGATATAAGTGTCCAAATACTTTTACGGTGTGGGATCACTGTACTGTATATTTTGGTGTAACAGTGGCGTAACACTGCATGAAAGTGGTTGGCAAACCAAAGCTGGAGTTCCTTTTTGTTTTTTGTTATTTTCCTCCCCAATTTGGAATACCCAATTCCCAGTGCACTCCAAGTCCTCGTGGTGGCATAGTGACTCACCTAAATCTGGGTGGCGGAGGATGAATCTCAGTTGCGTCTGAGACCGTTTTATCATGTGGCTTGTTAAGCATGTTACCACGGAGACCTAGCGCATGTGGAGGCTCATGCTATTCTTCACGTCATCCACACACAGCTTACCACACACCACACCGAGAGTGAGAACCACACATTATAGTGTCCACCAGGAGGTTAATCCAACATGACTCAATTGGCCAATTGGTTGCTTAGGAAGCCTGACTGGGGTCACTCAGCACGCCCTGGATTCAAACTTCCGATTCCAGGTGTGGTAGTCAGCATCTTTACTTGCTGTAGGGGCGGCTGTGGCTCAGTTCTTAGAGCGGGTCGGCCACTAATCGCAGGGTTGGTGGTTCGAATCCTGGCCCACACGACTCCATATGCTGAAGTGTCCTTGGGCAAGACACTGAACCCCAAGTTGCTCCCAATGGCAGGCTAGCACCTTACAAAGCAGCTCTGCCGCCATTGGTGTGTGAATGTGTGTGTGAATGGGTGAATGAGACGCAGTGTAAAGCTCTTTGAATAATGTTAAGGCTTAAAAAGGCGCTATATAAGTGCAGACCATTTACCATTTACACGCTGAGCTATCCAGGCCCCCACTGGAGTCCCTTCTTGAGTGCTGTTACATAAGATCCATTTGGGGTTTCAGGTTTGCTGAGAAGATATGCTCTGCAAAATCTAATTCGTGCTGTTCTGTGATCCCCTGAATGACATAATGACCATGCAATTTGAAGTCTGGTTCGGTTTCACCAACAAGGTCGAGCTCAATCTATCTTCTGTCCTCTGCTATGTCTCTGTCTTACAGCTCTGTTCCCAACTGAACATCATTCACAGCAGATCTGACAACATTGTAGCATGTCACTTTAAATGATCGTTAGTTTACGTCATTCCATTTATTCAAAAATGACGTAGACTGTAGAAGGGTTAAAAGAGACATTATTCAATGACAAATGGATTGTGTGGATCTTGTCTTTGGAATGAGTCAAACCAAACTTTTACTCCCAACACATAGTGAAAGGATCTCGTTGCAAAGATTTAAGAACAAGCTTTCATGAGATGGCCCTTACAATTATTTGCAGTGATATCAGTCATTGTGTGTTTTAACACATTCACAGTGTTGAATATCTTTAGGAGGATGTTTGCTGCAAACACAAAGGATTATGAATGAGAGATTTTTGGTGTAAAAGCTTTTGAGTGGCCAAGCAATCTGACCTCTGGGATCCCCCTTACACAAACTCACACTGTAAGCATACACTCAGATACACACTCACAAACACATTCACACAGCATCCGTCATAATTCACCCACTCTTCCGCCAAATGAAATGTCTCACTGGGAGTAATTGAATTTGATAAGACCTAATTCAGTTCAGACTTCTGTACTCAAACTGTTTTGTTACTGAGAACATCGACCAAGGACTGAAGCACAGTGTGTGTGTGTGTGTGTGTGTGTGTGTGTGTATGTATAAGGGATAATCCATGGTTAAGTGTGCCTTAAACTATTTTAAATGCACTAGGTAAAGATAAAGGACCACCCGACACGACGTGCATTTAAAATCGTTTAATGCACACCTATCCCACTTATACCATGGTCACTTGCCAGAATTGATTAGTTACAGCTGTCATCGATTTTTTTGCAGTGTAAATTTTGACTGAATTAACAAAAAATAATGGTTAATTTTATCTAAGGGCCGTTAGATCTGCAGCTCCACCTGTTCAGACACAGAGACAAAGTAGTGCGGCCACACACTTGGACAAAACTGTGAATTTAATTGCACAGCACTTCAGCACAGCAACATAGTATACACACATTACAGTTTAAATGGTCTTGCATTGCTTTGCCGGACAGCGAAAGATGCATTTAATAGGTCCTGATTTCAATCCCTCCGTGCAAAACAAGCTGAAGTCCATTATATTAGCTATGCTGAAGAAAGTGGTTAGGAAATGTTTTCAATTGCTGTAGCTCACTCTGCTTGCTCTGTAATGTTATGTTGCTATAGTTACATACAGCTCATTAATATCGAACGGTGATTTAAACTGACTGGAACTACCTGTGCTTTCAATTGTTTGAACTGCTGCACTTGTTATTCTGCACTAGTTATTCTGGGATTGAGCTGCACTTTTCGCACCAAACTACGTTCATCTCTAGGAGACGTAGAGTAGTATGATTCCTGAGTAGTATGATGGCTAAGTGGTCCCATGGTGTTTATACTTGCATACTATTGTTTGTACAGATGAACGTGGTACCTTCAGGCATTTGAAAATTGCTCCCAAGGATAAACCAGACTTGTGGAGGTCCACCATTTGTTTTCTGAGGTGTTGGTTGATTTCTTTTTATTTATCAAAGAGGCACTGAGTTTGAAGGTAGGCCTTAAAATACATCCACAGGTACACCTCCGATTGATTCCAATTAGCCTGTCAGAAACAAATTGGCTAATTGCCTAAAGGCTTGAGATAATTTTCTGAAAATTTCCAAGCTACTTAATGGCACAGTTACCTTAGTGTATGCAAACTTCTGACCCACTGTAATAGTGATATAGTCAATTAAAAGTGAAACAATCTCTCTGTAAACAACTGTTGGAAAAATGACTTTTGTCATGCACAAAGTACTAAATGACTTGCCAATATGATAGATTGCTAATATGAAATCTGTTTTTTTTTTAATTACTTCAACCGAAGTGTATGTAAACTTATAACTTAAACTGTGTATATATATATATATATATATATATACACAAGAATATTGTGAGCTGATCTTTCTGTTTGTTAGTTAACAGAATACTGTGAGCTGATCTTTCTGATTGTTAGTTAACAGAATACTGTGAGCTGAACTTTCTGTTTGTTAGTTAACAGAATACTGTGAGCTGATCTTTCTGATTGATAGTTAACCGAATACTGTGAGCTGATCTTTCTGTTTGATAGTTAACCGAATACTGTGAGCTGATCTTTCTGTTTGTTAGTTAACAGAATACTGTGAGCTGATCTTTCTGTTTGTTAGTTAACCGAATACTGTGAGCTGATCTTTCTGTTTGTTAGTTAACCGAATACTGTGAGCTGATCTTTCTGTTTGTTAGTTAACCGAATACTGTGAGCTGATCTTTCTGTTTGTTAGTTAACCGAATACTGTGAGCTGATCTTTCTGTTTGTTAGTTAACAGAATACTGTGAGCTGATCTTTCTGTTTGTTAGTTAACAGAATACTGTGAGCTGATCTTTCTGTTTGTTAGTTAACAGAATACTGTGAGCTGATCTTTCTGTTTGTTAGTTAACAGAATACTGTGAGCTGATCTTTCTGTTTGTTAGTTAACAGAATACTGTGAGCTGATCTTTCTGTTTGTTAGTTAACAGAATACTGTGAGCTGATCTTTCTGTTTGTTAGTTAACAGAATACTGTGAGCTGATCTTTCTGTTTGTTAGTTAACAGAATACTGTGAGCTGATCTTTCTGTTTGTTAGTTAACAGAATACTGTGAGCTGATCTTTCTGTTTGTTAGTTAACAGAATACTGTGAGCTGATCTTTCTGTTTGTTAGTTAACCGAATACTGTGAGCTGATCTTTCTGTTTGTTAGTTAACCAGAATACTGTGAGCTGATCTTTCTGTTTGTTAGTTAACAGAATACTGTGAGCTGATCTTTCTGTTTGTTAGTTAACAGAATACTGTGAGCTGATCTTTCTGTTTGTTAGTTAACAGAATACTGTGAGCTGATCTTTCTGTTTGTTAGTTAACAGAATACTGTGAGCTGATCTTTCTGTTTGTTAGTTAACAGAATACTGTGAGCTGATCTTTCTGTTTGTTAGTTAACAGAATACTGTGAGCTGATCTTTCTGTTTGTTAGTTAACAGAATACTGTGAGCTGATCTTTCTGTTTGTTAGTTAACAGAATACTGTGAGCTGATCTTTCTGTTTGTTAGTTAACAGAATACTGTGAGCTGATCTTTCTGTTTGTTAGTTAACAGAATACTGTGAGCTGATCTTTCTGTTTGTTAGTTAACCGAATACTGTGAGCTGATCTTTCTGTTTGTTAGTTAACCGAATACTGTGAGCTGATCTTTCTGTTTGTTAGTTAACAGAATACTGTGAGCTGATCTTTCTGTTTGTTAGTTAACAGAATACTGTGAGCTGATCTTTCTGTTTGTTAGTTAACAGAATACTGTGAGCTGATCTTTCTGTTTGTTAGTTAACAGAATACTGTGAGCTGATCTTTCTGTTTGTTAGTTAACCGAATACTGTGAGCTGATCTTTCTGTTTGTTAGTTAACCGAATACTGTGAGCTGTTCTTTCTGTTTGTTAGTTAACCGAATACTGTGAGCTGATCTTTCTGTTTGTTAGTTAACAGAATACTGTGAGCTGATCTTTCTGTTTGTTAGTTAACAGAATACTGTGAGCTGATCTTTCTGTTTGTTAGTTAACAGAATACTGTGAGCTGATCTTTCTGTTTGTTAGTTAACAGAATACTGTGAGCTGATCTTTCTGTTTGTTAGTTAACAGAATACTGTGAGCTGATCTTTCTGTTTGTTAGTTAACAGAATACTGTGAGCTGATCTTTCTGTTTGTTAGTTAACAGAATACTGTGAGCTGATCTTTCTGTTTGTTAGTTAACAGAATACTGTGAGCTGATCTTTCTGTTTGTTAGTTAACAGAATACTGTGAGCTGATCTTTCTGTTTGTTAGTTAACAGAATACTGTGAGCTGATCTTTCTGTTTGTTAGTTAACAGAATACTGTGAGCTGATCTTTCTGTTTGTTAGTTAACAGAATACTGTGAGCTGATCTTTCTGTTTGTTAGTTAACAGAATACTGTGAGCTGATCTTTCTGTTTGTTAGTTAACAGAATACTGTGAGCTGATCTTTCTGTTTGTTAGTTAACAGAATACTGTGAGCTGATCTTTCTGTTTGTTAGTTAACAGAATACTGTGAGCTGATCTTTCTGTTTGTTAGTTAACAGAATACTTTGAGCTGATCTTTCTGTTTTAGTTAACAGAATACTGTGAGCTGATCTTTCTGTTTGTTAGTTAACAGAATACTGTGAGCTGATCTTTCTGTTTGTTAGTTAACAGAATACTGTGAGTTGATCTTTCTGTTTTAGTTAACAGAATACTGTGAGCTGATCTTTCTGTTTGTTAGTTAACAGAATACTGTGAGCTGATCTTTCTGTTTGTTAGTTAACAGAATACTGTGAGCTGATCTTTCTGTTTGTTAGTTAACAGAATACTGTGAGCTGATCTTTCTGTTTGTTAGTTAACCGAATACTTTGAGCTGATCTTTCTGTTTTAGTTAACAGAATACTGTGAGCTGATCTTTCTGTTTGTTAGTTAACAGAATACTGTGAGCTGATCTTTCTTTCTGTTAGTTTACTGGAAAACTGTGAGCTGATCATTTTTCTGGTAGTTTACAGAATACCATGAGCTGATCTTTTTGTCTGGTAGTTTACTGGAATATTGCAAGTTAATCTTTTTGTCTGGTAGATTACATAATACTGTGAGCTGATCTTTTTGTCTGGTAGATTACAGAATACTGTGCGCTGATCTTTTTGTCTGGTAGTTTACAGAATACTGTGAGCTGATCTTTTTGTCTGGTAGTTTACAGAATACTGTGAGCTGATCTTTTTGTCTGGTAGATTACAGAATACTGTGAGCTGATCTTTTTGTCTGGTAGATTACAGAATACTGTGAGCTGATCTTTTTGTCTGGTAGATTACAGAATACTGTGAGCTGATCTTTCTGTCTGGTAGATTATAGAATACAGCTGATCATTCTGTATTTTATAGAATACTGTGATCTGATCCTTCTATTGATTAGTTCACAGAATAATATGAGTTGATTTGTGTACAGAATACTGTGTGCTGATCTTTTTAGTTTTTACAGTATACTAAAATGATTGTTCTGTCTGTTAGTTTACAGAATACTTTATGTTAATCTTTTTGATTGATTGTTCACAGAGTATTTTATGTTGTTGTTTCTGTAAATTCTGTTATTGATTTCTCTCCCATTTTAGATAAGAGTAACATCAAAGTGTCAGAAGTTCAGAGGTCATTCTCTTTTCTCAAATATAACTGCAGGTTCTCGGGAATGTTAAGGTAAAATGTGGAATAAATAAATGTATAAAGGAATAGGTTTATGGTGGTCTGGATATTTCTGATGAACAATTTACTCTTAGCAACAGAAGAAGAAGAGTGTTTAACCTTGGCTAAATGATGAGGTGTAATCTGTTTCTGGTCTCATGCTATAGATCACAGGCATTAACTGAGCTCATGGCAGTTATAAAGCTTTCATTTTCACACCCCAGCTGCGTTCATCTAGAGTGGATGGTGGTTGTCATGGTAACAGCTTCCCTATACCCTCAATGATGTCATGTTCTGATGATGTGTACATGAATTGATCTTTAGTAGCATCTCTCTTAAAGGGACAGGACCTCAATAATGCTATGACTGAGGCTAAAGGTACTATTCTGGCACAGCTGATGTATTCCTATCTTCTGTTTTTGTTTTCCTTTTGTCATTATATGATCATACTAAAAAGATTGAAACTAGAGCTGTAAAAATGCATTGTCTTCAGCATATTTTTTAAAGTAACAGTGTACTAACCAGACACACTGAAATGAGATTTCTGTCTCCACACTGAACATGAAACTGCTGAATAAAGTGACACAATCACAGCCAATCAGAAGATGTATAGTTATAAAGAGTGTGAGTATGGGCTAATGAGATTTCACAGTGGGCGGGGCTACCCGATGCAAAGAAATACAAAGAAAGCGATGAGAAAATGTCCTGTCGCTCGTTGTTCACTTCCGAGGGAACTCGCACTGCGTCGTTGAAAACGACTCTTTAGGGAACGCTCCTTAGCGTGCGCCTCTGAATTATGAATGAAACTATTCCAATCTTGATTGGTGTTGCGTCATGACGTAACATGTGACGGCATAACCGGATGCATAAAAGTGACGCCGGTACACACACACATTAGCTTTCGCTCTTCAGTAAGCGCTCTATGTTGAAATTGTTTGTCTTATTTGGTGTTGTTTGTCTGATTTAAAAATATTATGGCCACCGAACAGTTCAAGAAGTGCGTGCACCCCTGCCCTCGTTTCATTACGGGTAGGGACACGCACGCTTTATGTGTGAACTGTTTGGGAGCGCAGCACGCACAGGCAGCTCTCGAGGGATCTGCCTGTGAAAGTTGTGAAGCACTACCCATGAGAGTGCTGCGCTCCCGGTTGGCGTGCTTTGATGAGCACGGTCAGGCTCGCGTTCCCCACGGTTTTGGTCCCGCGTCTGTTGAGGCAGCGCGGCGATTGAGATCGCGGGGTTCACAGCGGGATTTTGTAGATGAGAATGAGACTGCTGCAGCACTTTCTCATTCTTCGTTTGAGGATCCCGAGCCTACTGTGAGTGGTGCAGAAGCCCGCGTCGCGGCTTCTTCTGCCCATGATCAGGTCCCAATGCTTGAGCTCACTGCTTCCGTGGAAGTGGATATGCTCAGCATCGATGCGGACGACCGTGAGCCAAGCACGCCAGTTTTTGGCCAAGCTTATGAGGAGTTTTTCCCCGATCTCCACAAAGATATCTAAAACGAGATCGTGGGGTAAACCGCATTCGTCCCGTATCTCCAGCCCCAGTGTTTGATTACAGACGATGTTTTGGGGGCACGGGACATGGGCTAAAACCCCGGCGCTGCCTAGTAAGCCCTGCAGAGATACATCTGCTTTAATAAGTAGGGCTTACATGGCGGCACACAATCGGTGTTGGTTTCCCGCCGTCTCTGACGCTTCGGGCCACATCAATTACCAGCGAACGCACACCGTGCCGTTCGTGTCAAAAAAATAAAAAATATAAAAAAACAACAAGCATCAATTGTGGTCACAAGAACCGTATCGACTAAATCCTGCCGGTCTCTCGCTTCAGGAAGTCGGGAACAGTGCTCGAAAAACACCCGAGACCAGCCTTAGTTCCCTTAGTTGAAGCTTCGAGAAAGAGGTCCTACCGAGGTGGTAGAACCTTGGAGGGCTGTCCCCCCCGCTGCAGAGCAACCGCGGTTGCTCTCGCAGCGGAGTCCTCAGGAAATCGGTGTCGGTTCCTGCCGTCTCTGACGCTTCGGGCCACATCAATTTCCAGCAAACGCACACCGTGCAGTTCGTGTCAAAAAATAAAAAACAAGCATCAATGGTGGTCACAGAAACCGTATCGACTAAATCCTGCCAGTCTTTCGCTTCAGGAAGTCGAGAACAATGCTTGAAAAACACCCGAGACCAGCCTCAAGAGGCTGGTTCCCTTAGTAGAAGCTTCGGGAAAGAGGTCCTACCGAGGTGGTAGAACCTCGGAGGGCTGTCCCCCGCTGCAGAGCAACTGAGGTTGCTCTCGCAGCGGAGTCCTCAGGAAGTCGGTGTCGGTTCCCGCCGTCTCTGACGCTTCGGGCCACATCAATTTCCAGCGAACGCACACCGCGTCAAAAAATAAAAAACACACATCAATTGTGGTCACAAGAACTGTATCGACTAAATCCTGTCGGTATCTCGCTTCAGGAAGTCGAGAACAGTGCTCCAAAAACACCCGAGACCAGCCTCGAGAGGCTGGTTCCCTTAGTAGATTTTGTAGAGGCATGGAATCATCTTCCCAACATATCTGCATGGGTCCTGCATATAATAAAATCAGGGTACAGACTGCAGTTCGGGCACCGCCCCCCAAATTCTCTGGGGTGGTGCAGACTACAGTGGTTCCGGAGCAGGCTCAGGTGATGGAACAAGAAGTGCAATCTCTGCTGCTGAAGGAGGCCATAGAACGTGTTCCTCATTCAGACAGGGAGTCCGGTCTTTACAGCCGGTACTTTATAGTTCCAAAAAGGATGGGGGTTGAGGCCGATTTTAGATCTCAGAGTTTTGAACCGGCCTTTGAGGAGGTTCAGGTTCAAAATGCTTACCATTCCTGTCATCGTGAGTCAGATCAGATTCAAGGACTGGTTTGTCACGATAGATCTAAAAGACGCCTATTTTCATGTACCCATCCTTCCATGTCACAGGAGGTTCCTGAGGTTCGCTTTCGGGGCGAAGCTTACCAATATCGGGTTCTTCTGTTTGGCCTAGCACTCTCTCCCCGCACATTCACCAAATGTATGGATGCAGCTCCTGCTCCTCTGAGACTTCAGGGCATCCGCATACTGAATTATATCGATGACTGGCTCATTCTGGCCCAGTCTCAAGAAATGGCGGTTCGGCATCGAGATGTCGTCCTTGGCCATATTCGAAGTTTGGGGTTGAGACTCAACACAAAAAAGAGTGTGTTACAACCATCCCAGTGCACAACGTTTCTGGGTGTTGTGTGGGACTCGGTTACGATGCAGGCACGCATGTCTCCTGCACGTATCGAGTCCGTTCTGGCGATGGTGTCCAGGTTAAAGCTAGGCCAGGCCATCACTGTAAAGCAGTTTCAAAGACTGCTGGGCCTCATGGCAGCGGCATCCAACATTATACCTTTGGGCCTTCTACACATGAGGCCCCTCCAGTGGTGGCTGAAAGCCAAGGGGTTTTCCCCCAAGGGGAATCCATTTCGTATAATCAGAGTAACGAGCAGGTGCCTTCGTTCTCTGCTAATATGGAAGAAACCTTGGTTCCTGTCCCTAGGGCCAGTGTTGGGAGCGTCATGTCGCCGGAAAACCGTTTCGACAGACGCCTCCCTCACTGGCTGGGGCGCGGTCATGGACGGCCGCTTTGCCAGGGGTCTGTGGCAGGACCATCATCATTCTTGGCACATAAACTGTCTAGAGATGTTGGCTGTGTTCAGGGCTCTGAGGAGCTTCCTTCCAGACATCTAAGGTTACCATGTCCTAGTACGTTCAGACAATACATCAGTGGTAGCTTATCTGAACCAACAAGGGGGACTCAGATCACGCCCTCTGTGCAGACTGGCGCATCAGATAATTCTTTGGTCCCAAGGGAAAATACTGTCTATCAGAGCAATGTATGTTCCGGGGGTTCAGAATCAGGGAGCAGACATCCTGTCGAGGCAGGGGCTGAGGCCCGGGGAATGGAGACTTCATCCAGAGGTGGTGAAGTCGATAGGGGACAAATTTGGACCATCAGAAGTGGATCTATCTGCGTCTCGAGGGACGTCCCACTGTCCACTTTGTTTCTCCCTCTCACATCCAGCCCAACTGGGGTTGGATGCCATGGTACAGGCCTGGCCGAGGCCTCGCCTGTACGCATTTCCCCCGATCGCTCTGCTCCCGGGAGTCCTGGAAAGGGTCCGCCAAGAGGACATCAGTCTACTTCTGGTTGCCCCGATGTGGCCGGCCCGAGTATGGTTCTCAGACATAATTTCACTCCTGATAGCTCCGCCACGGCAGATTCCTCTGAGGAGGGATCTGTTGTCTCAGGCAGGGGGCACAGTTTTCCACCCTCGTCCAGAGCTGTGGAAACTGTGGGTCTGGCCCCTGAGGGGTTCAGTACCTAAATGCTGGTCTATCAGCGGGG